>NC_056726.1:753204995-753464995 GCF_019279795.1 Protopterus annectens | reverse complement strand
GGGAGGTGGGAGGATGCTGAGGTTGGATATATTTTAGGGCCATTAAGACACACTGTTGATAACAACCCTAGTTTGTAGTGTTCCCCACCCCCAACCCACGTATTAGTTTTTCATTTTGTAAGCGCCTTTCAGGTATAATATGCAGGGTATCTCTGGTGTCTAGTGTTACCCTCCCCCTTGGTCTCTTGATTAAGTGCCATCAAGGCACAATCTTAAGGACTTTTCACTAGTGTCTAGTGTTCTCCCATACCCACATAGTAAGAGTTATCCCTGCTGTCTAGTGTTCTTCCGAAACCACATAGTTAGGGTCATCTTTGGTGGCTAGTATTCCCCCCATCCACATAGTAAGAGTTGTTCCTAGTGACTAGTGTCTCCCCGACTCAGTGTTGCAGGCTTTGCTTGTTAATGTAGGGGGGGTGTTTGGAAGTATGACAGCCACCCCAATCCACCCAGACACACACACACACACACACACACACACACACACACACACACACACACACACACACACACACACACACACCTACCTAACCCCCAAATAACCCCCTACTGCTACCTCCTAGGGAAACACACACACGAACATGCAGACCTTCATGCTCACACACATGCTTACAATACCTGACTGCTAAACTCCTCAGCAGTTACCTCTACTGTGATAGATGAGCATGACCTTTTGTTCATTTTCACTAATGCAAATGGCCAGGAGCAGACATTTTGCTTTATTCTGTTGAGTATTTCTCTGAATCATTTGTCTGTGTAAATGTCTTAACTCATGTATTTCTGGGATGGAGAGCACATGGCTAATTAGAGTATGCAGCTCCCCCACAATGCCTCATTAGCATCTGGCATTGCCTCAGAGATATCTCACCTTTTTATACAGGAATTATTTTTTTCGTAAATATGTTATTAAATACTATAGGTTTGTGGATGATTTGATTTTTTTGTTGGAAGATGGTGAAGCTTTGGTAGATCAATTCATTTTAGATCTACATAATAATAGATTTTCGTTGAAATTTGATGGGTTTAAAAAAGGTGTTTCTATTTGTTTTCTTGATATTGTGTTGAATATTGTTAATGGTAAAGAACTAGTGACATCAGTTAATAGGAAATTTGAAGGAGGTATACAATATGTACATGGCACTAGTTGTCATCCTCCACATACAATGGAAGGTCTACCGTATGGAGAAATGGTAAGAATCTCTAGATTGTGCAATAATGAGACTGTATTTAAAAAGGAACTTATTTTATTAATGGAAATGTTTCATCAAAGGGGTTATAGTGATGAAATAATAACAAATAGTTATAAACGATTTTTTGGATATAGATGTAAAAAAGTTACTAACAATTTGTTCAATAGAGATTTAGTAAAGTATAATGATATGAATAATAGACAGAAAGATGTATTTTGTTACAACTTTTGGCTGTTTTAGTGGTGAATTGGTTAAAGTGATCAACCATTTTTGGAAATATTTTAGTTCTTTAAGTAGTGTGTCTTCATGGTTGAATGCACATCTTAAATTTTCCTATAGAAGAGGGAAAAATATTAAAGATTTTTTAGTAAAAAGTAAGTTTACTATGCCTATAGTTAGTATACAGCATAGCCTATCTATAAAGGGAACCTCTAGATGTGGCAAATGCAAAGCCTGCAATTTTATAGTTTCTCATTTTTCTTATATTAACAATGTCTATTTCAAAACATGTAATGTTTTTAGTTGTAATTCTGAAGGGGTGATATATGCACTTAAATGCCCTTGTGATAAATTTTATATTGGAGAGACCAAAAGGGCTTTTAAGGTTAGGCTTCTGGAGCATGCCAGGGATATTATTAATAATAAGGAAGAAAGTTCTGTGGCTATGCATTTTAAAAATTTTCACCAGAGTAAAAGTGAGGGGTTACAAGGTACTGTTTTGGAACAAATATACCATTCCTGTCATGTCAGTGTTAATATTAAACAAATTTTATTATATAAAGAAGCTGTATATATTTTGAAATTCAATACACTACATCCCTATGGTCTTAATGAAGACTTTAATTGGAGAGTATTGATTTGATGTAATGAATTTAACTAATTTATATTAATTGATTTATTGTATAATTGTTTTGTGATTCAGTATAAATTGAGTTCTGTTATTTGTAAGGTTTATACTCCTTGAAGGCTACGGCCGAGACGTCAGAGAGAGAATAAATTTGTTCCTGAAGTTGTGGATTTTCCTGTTGTTTTATTCGTTCTTCTGCTGGCTTTGGGTTGTTTATATATATATCTCACTGGGGTGATGCACTTCATCATATTGCAGCACAGTGGTAGGCCTGTCTTTGAATCAGAAATGGCACCAGCTTAAATATAAACCCCTATGTCACTAGATGGATTGCAAACTGGCTCAAGGACAGAACCCACATGGTTAGAATTGCTGGAGCCATGTCAGACTCCAAACCAGTTACAAGTGGTGTCCCACAAGGCTCAGTCCTGGGACCTCTCTTGTTCGGTATATATTTCTCGGAGGTACAGGCCAACACGGAAGGACTGTGGCTGACCAAGTTCGCAGATGACTGCAAACTGGGTGCCATAATCGACTCTCCAGCCGACACAAGCATCCTCCAAAAGAGCCTCATAGAAACAGACAACTGGTGCCAGAGCCATGGCCTCATGCTAAATGCCAAAAAGTGTATAGTCATCCCCTTTGGCAAAAACAAAGTGCCCACAAATTACCACATAGGTGGTAATCCATTAAGTATAGAAGAAGTAATTAGGGACCTTGGGACCCAAGTTGATAGCAATCTCTCATTTGACAACCACGTGGCCAAAGTGGTTAGAAAAACATTTTATATAGCACACCTAATCATGAAGGGATTCACATCTAGATCAGGGGAGGTCATTGTGCCTCTTTACTCATCCCTCATCAGGCCCATAATTGAGTACAATGCCCCTTTTGGGATGTACCTTACCAGACACCTGCAGCAACTGGAAAGACCCCAAAAGTACCTCACCAAGAGGATCAAAGGGCTCAAACAGATGCCATATGCTGCCCGGTTAAAGAAACTCCAGCTCTACTCAGTGGCATACCACCTGTTCAGAGGCGATCTGTGCCTGACGTATAAAGCCATGTCCAACCCGGAAGTAATGGACATGCTGCACCTCAGAAAATCCAGATCCCATCGAGCTACGCGCTTGAGATACTTGAACCTCAGCACTGAAATAAATAGGACATGCTGGAGGGACAGATTCATAACCCAGAGGCTCCCTTCACTCTGGAATAAAATCCCAGTCCAGGTTAGGCAGAGTCCCTCATTGACTCTCTTCAAGAGGAATCTTGATGAGTGGATGGGAGATCGTAGGTTTACCCCGGGTATCACTTCTGTGTCACTGTTAGACAGAGGCACAGTATACTAACCTCGAAAAAGGGCATAGCAAAATAAATTTAAAATGGGTGGCGAAAGCCAAACACATTCTGGCTAGGCTTATAAATGCCCTAGGGCAGATAGCCTAGTATGAACCTATGAACCTATAAGGTTCACTCCTTGTATAAAACTAGTGATACACTTTCTGAATTGGGCCCATTGTGTTTTACTTTTTGTGTTTGAGGTAAAAATTATAGTAAGTTTTTTTCTCTTCTTGCAAAATCTTCAAGCCTAAGTCTTAAGAAAGTCAGTGAAGTAAACTCTGAATTCATGGAAATTCTGCTGGAATTTGTAAACAGTCTGTACCTCTAATGTGACCCGTTGCTTCAGGACAAAAGGTTGAAAGGGAACTCAAGGCATAATTAAGCAAGTAACCATGACAAGTCTTCCGTAATATGTGGATTAACCATGACTGCTACTGCCGTGATTTATGGTAAATATAGGCAGTAGCTACACAGTGCGTTATCTGCAGGCCATCATTGTCACTAGTTTTATTCAATTAAGTTCTTTGAAAACACCTTTCCATTTTACAATCAAAACTTATCTTTTCTTATTCTGGCATCACAGCTCTGATTCTGTAGCATGATGGCTCGTTGACTGAACATTTTTATGTGCTGCATATGATTCTACCTGTGTATGTGACCACATATATTAATTTGTAAGTGTGCAGTTTATTTCACTTAAAGGGTTGAGGATATTTGCTTTTCTTGTCTCTTAGGATGTCCATGTCTTTTACTGAGCAGTTTGAGCAGTATTACAATCCATTTAAGGTGTACTGTCTCTTTGTTTGTATTCTGCATTGTTTTTCTAGTTTTTAGGTTTGTTATACATTTGAGATGGAAACCGCGGTGGTGCAGCGGTAGCGTTGATGCCTCACATCAAGAGGTTCTCCCGTTCGATTCTCGGCTGGAGCGCCTTCTGCGTGGATTCTGCATGTCCTCTCCGCGGTCGAGTGACATTCAAATGACATGCGTAGAATGGGCGTGCCTTCACTGTAGGTTGGGTATCGAGCTGGCACATCGGCACCCGTAAAAAAATCTACTGCCAATCATTAGCGGACCGGAGTTCCGCTGTGGCGACCCCTAACTGGAAAAATCCGAAAGCAGAACAACAAAAGTACAAAAACAAGGCTTATTATACATTTGAGAATTTCCTGCCTGAAACTTTTAAATGTGTGGGGTGATTGATGCCATATCCCATGAGGTAACTGGAGATTTTGTAGTGACAAAAAATCTCCAATCCCTGGGTTCTCTTCATCCTAGCCATGTGCAATGTAAGATAGAAGACATATGTCATAGATGTACTTCTTTTGAGCTAAGTAATTATTTATTGTTGTTTAAGGAATGTAACATTTTCCTTTATTTGATCAGTGCCCTTGCTATGCTTGATAAGAATCATTAAGCCTTTCTTTCAGAAACGTTTATTATCTGAAGCAAACACATCACTTTAAAGCATGACATGATGTGTTTTTTAGAGAATGTTTATTAATTTTAAGGGGTTTCTTTTTTTTGCAGAATGAACTTGTTTATACGGATATCATCAAGTTGTCAATAGGTGGAAGTACAGCAGATGGGCTGGAGGGAATGCAGCTGCACACACTAGGTATCAGCATGTTTTTAAGATTCTTGGCACTTGAAAGGGCTAATTAGCCATGGACTCCTTAATTAGTAATTTCTGAAATAAGCAATAAGGATGTTCTTTCACTGTGAGATAATATGCTTAATCATTTTACTGAGTTAGAGAGAGCTAATTCAGTAATGCAACATATGCCTTTTTTATGATAATCTTATTTGAATAAATATTTTCCTTTAGAAACTTGTACTAAATATTGTCATTTTATAAACAACATTTTTTCATTGAGCTCAGTTTTCTTGGAATTCACTATTTTTATAAGTTAAAATATCCCATGACCGTATTCTGAGATTTGCAAATGATATGTCATGAAAAATGTGATGAGTGGGTTACTACTTGGATACAAACTTAAAAATGTCTGCATTTTCTTTACTGCTGTCATATTTATCTCATTCTGCTCCTGATTGTCCAGTCCAGGTGTGACTTCCCCATTGTTTTTTCTTTCCTCCTCATCTTGTGTTGCACTGTCCTTCACTGATAACTCAAGGTTTTTGTGGCCAAAGTGCAGTGCTTTGCATGTTACAATATTGAACCTCTGCCATCTGTCTGCGTACTTTGACTTTCCAAGTTCATTTGACACTTCCTTCAAGCCTTCACTGTTGCAGTTATCTTGGTGCCTCCAGCAAAGAGGATGATGTTATCTTTTCCATCACACATCTGAAGTGAGCACCAAGGAGTACTGGATTCAGGATGACCCCGCTGTCCCTACTACTGTATTTGTGATTTCCCTTATTCCTGACCTCATTTCTTTCACAACAATCCTGCATTCCTTATCCTTCAACTTGCTGCAGGCCATTTCTCTAGTTTTAGTCTCAGATCCCATTTCCTTTCTTGCAACTAGCTGTATAATACCTTGTTAAAAGCATTGATGAAATCCTGGTAGACTGCATGTACCAGTACACTGCTATCAAGTTTTCCAATAACCCAGTCATAAAATTGGATAAAGTCTGGCTAAGCTTTCTTTCTGGTCATGAACTCTTAATCGTATATGGTGTGTTCTCCATAGTGAGTAGACTGAGGGAACTTTCTCTCCTGCAGTGCCTAGCCTGGCTTCTTTTTTTCTTTTCAGCTTTCACATTCAGGAGCATGAGTGACTTTTCTCACCATGTGCTGTTATATCACACACAGGGTGGGTGTGCCTAGCCTCATGCATTCACCAGTTGTTTTCTGCCATTCACACAGTTTGGATCTTGAGCCAGACATTTACTGTGGAAACTTTGCATATTCAATGCTTAAATAAATACAGGTATTTAAAATAATCATGCGTTTGCACATTTATTAGTTAAGACCTGCAATGACACTGTCTCACTTGTCTAGAACAGGAGCACAGTGTAAAGCATTGCCATAAATGCCAGCTTTTCAACCCAAGGATGCTGGAGAGAGACATTCCTTGCCTCTGTTATATCTTGTAAAACAGTGGTGGCTGAGAATATTGAACTCAAGAGTCAGGGGGATCCCTCACTTAGTCCCAGGCAATGCTAGATCACCACAAAGAAATGAGTTTAGAATGTAGAATCAGTCACCACTTTTTTGAGAACTCAACACTGGGATGGTCTTGCAGGGTTTGCCTTTTACCAGCCTAACTTTGATTAGCAAAGGTTTGAGCCAGTGCCTGTTTTCCACATGGGGAAATGACAAGAGGATGTGTGAGTACATCTTTTGCAACTGACTTCCATGTTATGTACCAAGGTGTAAACACTATCTTTCAAATGAGACGTTAAATTGAAGCCCCATCTGTCTAAGTTGATGGTAGCTTAGGTGGATTTAAATGATCTCACAACATTTATCAAAAAGAGTAGGGAAAGTTAACCTGGTGCCCTGCCCAAATTTTTTGTAGTCAAAATGAATATCACCTTGGGTGTACCCTGAAAAGAGGCCATTGGCCTAATGAGATTAATCTAGTCAACACAGTGTAAAGAAAAGAAAACAAAAAAAAAATCCTCCTCTAGTGGAATGATTGGAGCTTGCCCATGACTTGCCTGCACCTCTGGAATGGTTGCTTGAGTCCCCTGAAATGTGCTGTGTGTTTGCAGTCAGGATTGAAGTCTCTTGTCTTCTCTACAGGGTTCCCCTTAGATCATCAGGGTGAGAGATGGCTTGCAGGTCTTGTCTTTGATGTGAGGCAACTGTTTGACTTTTCATGGAACCAATCCTTCTGGGTTTATTCAGCTTTGTCATTCTTCTAGCAAATGTTCACCCCCCCCCCCCCGCCAGGTATCAGCCAAATGCAGGCCTGACCACCCAGGAGGCAGGATTAGGGCAAAATCTCCCTACCCTTCTATGCCCTGGGAAGGGGACATGGAGGATCCAGAGATTCTTAGCTTTGAGACAGGCAAGGACATTAATTTTTCTCCTCTGTGGTTTCCATTGTGGCTTGTAGCTATTTTACCTTCTCCATAGACATCTTTCTATGGATCCAGTGCTCAAGAATGATATTTTACAGCTTGAAAGCATTAATATACTGTTCCCTTTGCTCTCCGCAAGTAGATGTCCTCCACAAGCCCAAATCTTAGCTGAGTAAGCTCCTTTGTAAGCACTGTAGAGATGACTATTTTGTAATTGTTGCTGTGTAGTGCAGTCACAGAGAATTCAGCATATGTTCACCTTACTGCTTGAAAAGGAGTGTAAGATCCTGAACATGTTGGCAAGAGAGTATTTTCTTCTGCCATCTTTGGACTCAAATTCCACAGCTATGGCTCTGCTATCCAGCTTCCAGCATATGTTAATGAATCAAGCACTGCAAAAGCTTTCTGCCCTTCCTCATTTGGGTTGAAGGAAGGGTTAGTCAAGCCCATTACGGTGGCTTCTGAAGTGAACTTCCATTATTTATTTTTCTTTACCGGAGTAGTGCACTGATCTCAGTGGACCATTTGCAGGCACAGCCTATGTGAACAGGATCACATAGGAAATGAACAAAACACATTTACAGATTCAAGGATATACTATAAAAGATATACACACAGATGCAAAAATATGCTACAACATTTAGTTCAAGTAGCAGTTTACAAAGTCAAAACATGGATGGAAAATGGAATTATGCTTAGCCAAGTTTTTTTGGATAACATGTAGCCATAATAATTTAAATGGCTTATGCTACAGGAATAGCACCATATCATTATATAGAAAGGTATGAAGACATTAGAAGAGCAAGTGAGAATGGTTGCAAGAAAGGATACCATAGGGAGAAGACAGAGGTATGGAGAGAGATGCATGCAGAAGGAAGAGGAATAGAAAGGAGAGGAATTTGAGAGTTGCAAAGAAAAGAGGGAGGTAAGATGAATGAGAGGCAGTAAGTGAGGGAATGACGAGATAAGGAAGAATGAAATAGAAATAATGGGGTGTGTGAGAGAGCTCCAGGGTGCATGTAACATGATCTGTGTGAGTCAGCTGTGCTTTGTTTAGGTGAAGAGGATGTTCTTGAGTTGTGCGAAGTATGAGGACATCTGGATGTCTCTGACTGAGAGTGGAATGGAGTCCAATAGTTTAGGTGCTAGGATGGAGACTGCATGGTCAGTGAAATGAAGTTTTGTTTTTGGAGTTAGTAGGGTGGATTAAGATTGAGGGATACTTCTGAGACTTTATCTGTGTTTGTGTGGTAGGGGAGATTGGTGAAAAGTTTGAGTGAGAGGGGAAGATGTCTCATGAGAGAGGGCTTTGTGAATTAGTGATCCTCGTAGGAAGTTGGCTCTCAAATGTACTGGTAGCCATTTAGCTTTGGCAAGAGTTAGACACTGATGTTCATTAGTAGGGGAGCTAGTAATGAATTGGCAGATTTTATTGGAGATAGTTTGCAAGGTGGTGGCATTTTTCTTTGAGCCTGCAGCTTATGGGTAGTCCATACTTGAGTTGAGATAAGAGAACTATTTTGCCTATGGCAGCTTTGCCTGGCGTGGACAGAAGAGATGATAGCTTGTTTGCCCAGAACAGTAGTGTGTTGAATTTTTTGCACGTGTTTTGAATGTGTAGTTGAAAGCTAAGAGATTGGTCTAGCCAAATGCCAGGGTATCAGAAGGATGTAGTAGTTTCTATGGTGGTATTAACGGGTCTATATTACTGCATCGAACGAGCTGTTTACCCTGCGCCCTTTTATCGACACATAATAAGTTCATAAGTTCATAGGTTAGTACTAAGCTAACTGCCCTTGCGAGCCATTTTAAGCCTAGCCAATTATCCCTTGTGAGACTCAAACCTTGCACCTTGTGTTTGTAAGGCAAACACCTTAACCATTAGGCCACCCTCCACTCTCTGAATGGCCAGGGGAAAAAAATTGCTTGGCCATCATCTGGGATTTGCTCTTTCCTCCACTGTAGTGTGATCTCGGACTTGGTATATTTAGTTAGGGGGGTGTGGCGGGCGGAGCCACCCACTTCATACAGTCTGAATTTTTTTTTTTTGTATTAGCCAAGAGATTTTTTTCCCCTGGGAAATAATTTGCTTTTCTGGGCATTCAGGGTTTTTGTATTTCACTTAATATGTGTCAATAAAAGGGCGTTCGGTTTTCGATTTATGACCTGTGCTGTTCTAATAACAAGAAAAAACAATAAACATCATATCTGAAAAAAAGACTATTAGTGAAAGCATACAGCTTGCTCTAATCCACCCTTTCAGCTGTCACTGTGTTTGAAAGCTTCCCAGTGATCATATTCTCAATCTCAGTTTCTCTGTAGATTGCCTTAGTCCATTTTATTAACTTTTACTACTACCCTCATCATACCCCTCAACCTCCTGCCCAAGAAATTTGCACAAAGCCTATGATAATGGGGAGATGAAGGCCCACAGATAGGGACAGTTTTTAAATATTTCTCTTATCAGCTTAGAAAGTTGCTAGAGTAACAGATTTTGTGT
The DNA here is from genome assembly GCF_019279795.1 of Protopterus annectens. Lineage (NCBI taxonomy): Eukaryota > Metazoa > Chordata > Ceratodontiformes > Protopteridae > Protopterus > Protopterus annectens. The sequence continues at coordinate 753,455,121 of NC_056726.1, read as the reverse complement.
TAACATGCATTTTTTGAAGGATATGAAGTCTGAAGCTCACTGCCTGTTATTATTTAGTGACTTCACTCATCAATGATTTGCCAGAAAACCACAAATTTTATGAGGGACTGACCAAAAATATGAGGCAGAAATCTGGATATTCTGTTCAAATGTGGACAGTTGAGAGGTATGACCCTCATTTTCTTTAATACTTTCCAGAGGAAGTCTCTTCTCACTGTTTTGCCAGTCTTTTGAAAATCAAAGAGGACTTCTCTCTTTCTTTCTTTCTTTCCTCTGTTAACCCTCAGTGAAATTATTTAGAGCATTCCAGTCTTTCACAGTTCCCTCTATGACCATGGGCAGTACTCTGATGCCAATATTTATTAGTGAGATTGGCCTGTAGTTCCCAATCTCAGCCCTGTCCTCTCCCCCTTCCATAATTACTGCCACCCTCACTCTGTTCATGCTGTCAGATAGTTGGCCTGATGGCAATATTCTCCTGTACTTCTCACTTAATATCCTCACAAAATATTTCCTCTCCCTCTGTAGAATTCCACTCGGAAGCTATCTGGTCCTTCCACCCTCTTTTCCTTCATTTTGTGTTTTGCTCTATTAATTTTCTCTGTAATGATGTCTGCATTTAAGCTTTCCCTTTGGTTCTATGTCACCTCATACCCTTCCTCGCTCCTTTTCTATCTTCAGTCTACTCATTTCTGTTACTCATATAACTTTTGGAAGCATCTACTAAATTTGTCTTTAATATCTTTGCCATCCTGTGTTGCTTCTCCTTCCTGACTACTCAAGATGGTTACATCCCTGTCTCCTGTTTTTATATTTCTTTGCCAAAACTTTCTCTGCTTCCTTTTGTCTGTCACACACCACTAGTCTTTCCAATACAGTTGCAAAGTTTCTTTGGATTTTGTTAGTTTTACTCTCCCTGGTTACTCCCTTATTGCTGCATTTTGCCCCTAAGCTGATCCCTGCTTTGACTGCCTTCCTGTATCACCTTCTGGAACATTGCTAATTTTTCTGCTTGTCTCTGTTTTTCTCTCTAGTTTTCTCTTTTGCCATCCCTTTTCCATGATTAGATTCCCCTTCATTGTATCTTTAATCTCATCCCACTAGTGTTCACCTATTAACTTATCTCCTTTTCATTATCGTTTACTGCTTTTTATAACAGTTTCCTTAATTTCTGCTTTGCTTGTAAGTTCTCTATTTGTGGTCTTGCCCATCTCCACACTAGCCACTCCTGTTCTTCCTCGATTATTACTCTTAGTACTACCATAGCATAGTCTGATGTGTGTTATTCCTACATCTCAATCTGTACCACTTTGTTAAGCATTTCAAACTACCTAATACTCTCTCCAGTCTCCTTGCTTACATAAGACAGTTTTTGTAAATGTGTACTCCCCTTTCTGTGGGTTTCACTTTTGTCATATAGCTACACATTCTCACTCACCATGTTTTCTTCCACATTTCATTTCATCATGTTTTTTTTTTTTTTTTTTGCAAAATCTGTTCCATTCCTTGGTCTGCCATAATGTTAAAGTTCCCATTCTATGACCTCCATATCTCTCTCTTCATCTGTTCTCTTGCTTCAAAAAAGTCTCTGTATAATTCTTTTCATTGCCCCTACTTTGAGCATTAGGTTTGCCTATATTCCATCTGACGCCTCTAATCCTTCACTTCCATATCATCCATCTTCTTATTTTAACCCTCCTCAGTCTCTACATTATGGCTTACACTCCTTTCTGAATACTTTCACCACCACTTCCCCACATTCAGCTTTGTTGTCAGATTCTTTTCCAGGGTATTGTAGGTTTAGTATTTTTCCCTTCTCTTATTGTTGACTCAAATCTCCTTTAGTAAAGTTTCAAATGTACTTTTTTTTCTCTATAGCATTTGAGGCTAGCTTGATGTTTCATGTGGCTATTTGTAATTCTTTCTTTTTCCTTCCTCCTCCTTTTATTGCGGTTCATTCCTTTCCCTCTAAAAGTGCTTTCAGATTATCTCTATTTCCCAAGTCTCCCAACCAAGCTGAAAAAAAATTGTTGTTTGGCTTAAGCCTTTGCCTGGCCCTGTTCTTACCTCCATAGAGTGTGATAATTTCACCTTCAGTATACAGCCTTATTTTTGTCTGGACATCAAACTTTCTTTTCTTTATTCATTTTGATCTGTTCTTGTATATCTTTTCTCCATACTTCCCCACTCCCTACTTATTCTTCACCCTGAATGTGGTCTTAACTTTACCATTGCCATTAATTTTTCTTTAACTTTTTTGTATCCATATTGTTTCTCTGTGTGTTGTGCATTTATTCTAATACAATACAGCTTAACCCAGAACTACAGTTTACAATATAGCCTCTAAATATGCTGTAATAATGTTTACTTGTTTTGTTTCCTTTGTTCTTTTAACAGTTCACTTCCCCCATTCAGTTCTTATCAGTAGCTCTGATGTTGTACTTGTCATTCTTCCTCACCTCTGGGTCTCGGATCCAATGCTCTCATCTGGATTGGACTTTGGCTCCATTTTCTAGACTTTGGATCCTAATTTTGAGCTCCTCCCTCTTCCAGTAATGCACCACTCTGTCCCTTTCCCTTCGGATCTCATTTGCTGCCATTGTGGTGAGATGGAAAATTGCTAAATCTCGAGCTATTAGGTAATTGTATTTCTTCTTCTTTTCTTCAAATGCAATTTTTTTAAGCCTATAAGTTTTTTCTTCTCTTTTTAATGGTACCTTCTTCCTCTGTTAAGAAATTCACTGTTACTTTTCTTTTTACTTGTTTTTTTCTAATACAATTAGTATTATCTAAATCCTGGGTTAGCCACAGGTGCTCCTCACAGCTTCCGCTATGCCTGTTAAACTAGCTAGTTTCTTTTGGGATGCTTTCTGTCTTTTGTGCAGCTATACCTTTTTCTGCCTCACAGCAAGAGATTTCCCTGTTCTGTACTGTCAGCAGCAGAGATTTATGTCTCCATAGCTGCTTTTCAGTTGGGTACTGCTGTCTATATCGTTTTCATTTGCATTATTGTTTTCCTGTCTTCTTCTGTTGTACTTTGAATATCTGGTTTCTCACTCCTAGTTTGAAGTCTGTATGTCAGCCGTTGCATTTCTAGACTTCTTATCCATCACAATGTACACTCCAATTAAAGGATATGGAGAAGAAAAGGGTTGAAATTGTGGACGGGAGTGAGTAGAGGACTTCTAGTTCTGAAGAAATCCTTTTTGAGGCCAAATGAATATTAACTATGCTATTTCCTACTGTATTATATTAAACATGTAACTGTTATTTTATTTTGTTCTGTTCCTCAGTCTACTGTCAGTTCCAGAAAAGCACTGATGGGTATGGTTGACCTTCTTTAGTTTTCACTTGTGTTTTTATGGCACTGTGACATGCTTTGGTCAGTGACATTTGCAAGTATGTTTTTTGGAGGGGGACAAAGATCCTCTGTGCTTGGTGCAGCCCTCTTATTTTGGTTTGAACTTTCCTGGTGAGCCGTGAAAAGCAATAACTTTCTTATGTTTATCGGACTTAAATGCAGAGTGATTGGAGCAGCTTCATGGTGTCTTTCCTTATATTGCACTGGTTTCTTCAGGGGCTCACACCCCCTCCATAAAATGATGTATGTAAAATAAAAATCAGTGTAATGATGTAACGGAACCAACAGGACATCCGATCCTAGCCCTCAGATCCAAACATCTTAGAACCTCCTCCAGATCCAAAGCGTCTCTGAGATCCTACAGGTCTGGTCTGATTGTTTTTTCCCTTTTTTTTTTTTTTTTTTTCAGATCTGAGGTATTTGGATCCTAGGACCTTCTCCAGATCTAATGTACCGCTCGGATCTGACAGGTTTTGGACCAATCAGGTTCTTACAACTTACTCCCATTCCATTGGATCTGAGATATTCAAATCCTAGGACTTCTTACGGAGCCAAAGCATTACTCGGATTCGACAGGTTGGGTCAGTTCAACTTTTCCTATTTTCATTGGATCCGAGGTTTCGGATCCAACCTTTTACAAAAAAAAAAAAAAAAAAGAAGAAAGACAACCCTTATGATTTTAGCTGCTAGCTTTCTTCTATCAGAGGATCCCAAGCCTAGGATCTGACAACTAGCTAGCTGTCCAGAGGAAGCTGAGCTATTCCCGGGTCCAATGCTTTTGGATATGGAGCTGCTGAGAGGTTGCTTATTTCTTAGGATCCAAGACATCCATCATATCTGACTGTGGCAGTGCCTGGTGTGTGTTCAGTTCCTGCTGTGTTGCAGCTCTTCCATTGTGCAGTGCTTGTGCAGAATTTCCTGAACACAAACACGTGGTTCTCTTTTTGCCTTCAGTAAGCATGGGAAAGAGGAAAGGAAGAGTTGTCCCTTTTGCTATGCAGGCAGGTCCTTTGGTGCTGGCTTTCAACACTGCCTGGGTGAGTTTTTGTTTTCACTTATGCCTGTATGGTTTCGGGATTGCATACAGATCTTGACTACCTTTCTTTTTGCTTTGACTCCACAGGTTTGCTCCTTGGGACTGGCTTTCTTATGGCTCAGAGCATGGATTTACCTCGGAGACTTACACCTGATTGTGAGTGGCAGCCAGCTCTATGCATATCAACTGTCCAGATTTTTGCTTCATGTTTTTGGTCTGTTCCTTATAAAATCGTTGGTTTTCTAGCAAATCCTCAAGGATTGAAGTCAGTTCCTCCTCACTTAATCCACCAACCTTGGATTCTGGATCCAAATCCAGACCTACTGTCTCACCCAACAGGAATGACCCACTCAGATATTCATGACCTCAGAAAATTCATGCTAATACAAAACCTGTTATTCTAATAGCTTTCCAGGTTTATAAGAACAGTATTTAAAAATTGTCCTTATTTTTGAGCCTTTCTCCCCGTTATTTAGAGCTTTCTGCAGATTTCTTGCTCTAAGAAGTTGAGAGCTATGGTCATCCCCACGAGTTAATTGTATTACCCTTGCCATTGGGGTGGACTTGGGACATGGGGATGTTGCATTCAGTGGGTCCACACTATTCCTAGATTTATCCCGTTCACATGGGGGCCTCAGCTGGGAGGTCACTTTCCTTTTCTTGTGCTAGGGTTTGGGCTCAAGCCCTGTCCAGTTACCCTAAGAATCTTGGCTTGTCACTAGAGAAAGTCCCCCCCCCTCCAGTGGTCACGCTCTGCCTCTTCTCTGTATTGGCCAAGATTTGCTTCTCTTTCAGATGGCCATGATCTTCAGAATAAATTTGTTCAAGGGTTTTCCCTCTTGGAGAAATATGAGTATGAGTACATTCCTACTTCTTCATTGGTCTTCGCATGGAGGAAAGAAGGATTCTGTAAATTGTTTGTCTGTCTCTGTATACAGTTTAATGATCATTCCCCTTACCCTCCCTAGCACGTTTACAAGAGCTTAACTTGGATGCTGCCATGTTGAAGTTATATACTACCCATACACTTCACTGGGCCATACTATGTCTTAAGGTAGAACTCCCATATTTTCCAAAATTCTGTCTACAAAGGATCGCAAAAGAATTCAGAAACAGCTAGTCCAGGTATTGTCATTAGGAGACATGAGTGCAAGTAGTTCCATGATTTTAAACACCCCCAAGATCTTTTCTTACCCTTTCTTGGTGGAAATTAATTAATTATTTAACCAATGTGCCTTTCGCCATAACTCTTTGGAAGACTTCTAGATGATCTCTCTTCACCAGTTATCTTGGTTGTCCTTTTCAAATACTCCCAAGAATCCCTTCTGTCCTTGTTAGGGAGGGCACCCTTCATCTAATTGCCTCTGAGTTATTCTCAGATGTACTTGCTCCATGCCGCAACATTTTAGGTATCCCTCAGGAGTCCTTGTTTAATTTCCTTTCGACTATATCATTATATGGCTCAAAAGAATGGGATTGCAGACTCAGGGTTATAGATAGTCTTTTAGTGATAAACCTATCAGCATCTTAAGGTATAGCCTAGACTCTCCAACTCTGGAGACATTGGAAATCAAGTTTTCTTCCAAGTTAATTTTGTGATTATTTTCCAATAAGGATGTGGTCCTCAGTTTAATCCACTTATTCTAAGTCCTATTCTAAGTATTCTAAATTTAGAATGCCTTACACTTCGATCCATCCTTTCTGTTCTGCACAAGCTTTGATGTCTGTATTCAATGTGTGGCTTAGATAGACATTAAAACACAAAAATACAAAGACGTGCTGGACTACTCTGTTTCCCATTGAGAGCGAACCACCTTCCTTTCAGATTACCTCAGCCTTCAGAGTCTTTACTTAATACTGGGTGATCAAGGTACCTTACATGTTACTTGGAAAGACAACCAATGTGATCATATAGAATTGGTTAACTTCCTAATTCTCCAACTAGATACCAGTTGTACTAGTGAGGGTTTTCTTACTCTGTATTCACCCCTAAACCTGACCTTTATGAAAATCTATCCAAATCAATGCCAGTTTTCATTCTTCTAGCTCATCTAGCTAGCAATTTTTCCTGTGCTAATCTCTTCTTTAGTCCATATGTCAAAATGGCCTATTCTCATTATACTCTTTCTTCTTCCTTAACATACACCCAATATTGTAAATGTATTTGATGGCTACAGAGATGGAGGACACATTGCTGGACAACTGCTGTCCTCTCGTCTTTATTAAATGCAATAATTCAGGATGCTGTCCAGCTATAGTGGGAGTGCATATTTACTGAAGAATGGTCCAACCACGTAGCATTACCCACTAGAGCTTCCAATCTGAACAGTGGCCTTTTTTCAATGTCTGCCTCTGCCATCTATCCCTCTCTTCTCAATCCTTTTTAAAAAAAAAGGCAAGTTTTTATCTACTGTTAAACTTTTAACTAAGAACTACATTGATTTTTCCAATCTGAAAAAAAAGTTCCTATCTCTTTACGACTTCTAGATTATGTAAAACTTTCCTGTAAGAAATCTTAATGTTAATTAGAAGTGTTATCTTGAGCCTAGGATAGATTTTTCTTCTATGTTGTTTTAGACTGTTTATTTTGTGTATTGCTTATTAATATACTCTGTGAGTCATCCCTCTTCTTCGTTGGCATTTATGGTTATCCTTCAGTAACTAGCACAAAATCTCCTTAAAACTGACAAGCAACTGGGATACGAAATCTCTTTCCTGGAAGATATTCCACTTGGTAGCAAATACCTTTGGCAAATGAGTTCCAGACCTTTAGACATTGTTTGCCAACCATCCTCACATTATTTCTGTTAAAAAGGGGGTATCCTTCCACACCTATCCCTCTTTATTTAACCTAATTAATCAGAGTCCAATAATAATCATCCACACTATAGCACAAGACCAAAAGTGTAGAACGTCTAACAAGCTACATGTGAAGTTGTTCAATCTCGCCATTCATTCTTCACTGATGAGTTTGGAGCCGATCCATCAGCTCCGACACGGCTGTTAGCAAAGCTCAAGATTTACCAGTAGCTCTAGACCAAGCCCCTTATCCCATGATGCACTGCCGGAATTACCTCAGATCTAGTTTGCCACGGCATGGATCTCAACGGTTCCAGTTCGTTCGAGCCTTTTTTGACACTTTTTGACACTTTTGCAAGTTTTTTTTCGAAAACTTCTTTACCTTTTATAGATAGTTAGTTACATATTGAGCTCCTGTAGTTGTCTCTTTAGACCCATTCCCTTGGTGATTCTTAGTTTATCATATTTGTAGTGGCCTCGTGTTAGGCCAAGTTATTCAGTGTGTGTGTTTCCTTATATTACTATAGTGAGCGTTATGCTTTTCATAGTGCAGATAGTGTGCTGTTACACATTTAGTAGAGTTGGCCTTCTTTTCCCAGGCCATTGTTAGAGTGTGCTCTGTATTATAGTATTATTTTGAGACTAAGGATAGCTTTAACTTTTAGGCTGTATTATACTGTTGGCCCCATTTTTCTCCGGCCATTTGTTAAATGGTGTTGGTTAATTAGAAGTGTTATCTTGAGCCTAGGATAGATTTTTCTTCTATGTTGTTTTAGACTGTTTATTTTGTGTATTGCTTATTAATATGTCTGAGGAAAAAGACAAGCACCCAAAGTCTGGATTTAAAAAATGTCCAGATTGCGGGCAAAAGATGTCGCTCACTGATGGGCATGTTCAGTGCGTGTATTGTTTGGGTGCGGTGCACTTGCAGGAGCCCTGTAGCATTTGCCATTCCTTTTCTTCAAGGGTTCTTTTAGAGAGGAAAAGGCAGCTTGTGGATCAAGGTTTGCTGAAGCATCCTTTTACTGAAGCTTTGTCTGACCAGGATGGGGCCAGCAAGTCCTCTAAATCATCAAAATTATCTACTGATTCCAAGGCATCTAAAAAGTCTAAGAAAGTGGAGGATTCCGGGACTTCAGCTCCACAGCTGTCTGAGCCAAGTGTCTCTTCTTTTCGGAGCCGGCCCACTGTTTTGGTGCCGGTCTCTGAGAGACCTGTATCTCCACTCTTCCAGTCGGCACCTTCGGTGCACTTCTCTAGATTTTCTGTCAGCCTCTCAGATTTGGATATGGACCGATTGGTGCAGAAGCTCTTACGGGCACCAGGCCTTGCCAAATTGTTGTCGACTCCGACCCCAGCGTTGGAACCGAAGACCACCATTCTGGATTTGACTGCTCCTTCTCCGCGGAGCCGGAGGGGGCCAACCTGCTGTTTCTGGAGCCTTTGGAGCTGAGACCTGCTCCGGTGTCATTGGTTCCATCTACTCTGACGTCCTCGGCACCAACCGGGGACTCTAGGGGCCGACACTGCCCTGTTGGGTCCAGGGAGGATAATCGCACTGACTTGTCAGTGCCGACTCTTCCTCTCGGGGCCTCGGCTTGGATGAGCTTGGCTCCTACCTCTGGTTCGGAGCCCACGGCCTCAGTGCGGGAGGGAATGGTGGTTCCCTCACATCCATCGACTCCTTCTTATCGGAGCCATGATGCTTTCGGAGCCATGAGGAGAGCCTTTCCCCAAAGACATCCTCGACACCAAGTCTGGCCTCTTTTTCCCCCAAAGTGCCTGTGTCCGCTTCTGCCTCCATCGTCCAGGCCAAGCGTAGAGACCCTGAGCCTCAGGTAGCCCCACAGGGCGCCCCTTGCTCTTCTGAGACCTCCCCAGAGGCTCCCACTGAGGTGGCCCCAGAAAGAGATTGTGTAAGAGGAGACACTTGGACTCCCCACAGGAGTCTTTGACATCTGATACTGACTTGGATGAGTCAGAAGGGTCCCCACGATCCCCCTCTGAGGATATCTCCTTTGCGGAGATACTTGAGATCCTTAGGCAGAGGGGTGATTGGCAATCCAAATGCCCTACTGAGGATGAGTCAGTTCTCCTAAAGGCTTTCGGGTCTCAACCTTCCACCTCTTGGGTGTCTCCGCCCTTCGATGAGCTCATGCAGCTGGTCTCTCGAAGGGCGTGGGAGTCACCGGAGTCCATGGAGCCTTTCCCTCGGAGGCCAAACAAGTTCATTTCTGTTCCCGTAGATAAAGATTTATTGTCCAAGGGAGTCCCTGTTGATGCCATGGTGGTGGCGGCGGCCACCAAGAAGGAAATGTCTGAGACTTCCTCAACGATCCGTCCTCCTAACAGAGAGTCCAGGATCATGGATCAGTATGGGAAATGCATGTTTAGTTCAGCGACTTTAACACTCCGATCCCTGAACTATTTGACCCATTTCACCAGACTGCAAAGAGATCTCCTTAAGGAGTTAGGAGATACTCTTCAGGGTACTGTAGCTGCAGGGGCTTCTGGCAAAGTTTCCGTCTAGCTCGCTACCCTAAATTCCATCGTGAACTCATCCCATGCATCTCATATCATATGCAGCTGAAGGGACGAATCGAGCCGCGGGTACAGGAGTTGTGCTAAGACGACATTCCTGGATGCACTTGTGTTCCTTCGCGGGGCCCTTTAAGTCTTCATTTGTGAACACCCCTTTTGATGGCTCATCTCTTTTTGGGCCCAAAGTGAAGGAAACTCTCATCAGATGTGAGCAGGAGGGAAAGACGCTGAATGCCGTCAGAGTCCATTTATCCACCCCTACTCGGCCTTACCTGAAAGGCCAACGGGGAGGGAAAATGTAGTTCCGAAAAGCCTAAGGAGCCTTTCAAGACACATGTGGTCAACCCCCCTCTAGGGGCAGAGGAGGGGGTAACAATGGAAGACGCCGCTATCGTGACAGAGGGGGTCCGCAACACCAGGGTGACAGAGATCACTTCTCTGGTCAACCTTATCAGCACTCCTGAAGGGAGACCTGACTGTCCTGCTTTGGAGGCAGTCAGGGGTCACTTATCTTTATACCCAGACACCTGGTTAGATATAACAAATGACAGCTGGGTACAAAGTATTATTTTCAGAGGGTATTTCATACCGTTCTTCACCCAACCCACGCCCCCAAGTTGAATCCCGGACATTCCACACAGTTACAGGGAACAAGCAACTATAGAGGTCCGCAAGTTGCAAGAAAAAAAGAGTCATCCAGCCAGTCCCAGCAGACCAAATAGGATCTGGAACTTACTCAAGATTCTTTTTGGTTCCATAGAAAACAGGGGATTGGAGACCTATTTTGGACCTCAACAGACTCAACCAATTTTTAAAGAAAGAGAAGTTCCGGATGGTCACACTTCAGTCAATACTCCCCTTTTTAGAGAGAAACAATTGGATGTGCTCGATAGATCTGAAGGATGTGTACTACCACATAAAAATGGCCAGGCCATCCAGAGATCATTTGTGTTTCCGGCTGGGAGCCAATCATTATCAGTTTTGAGCCCTGCCCTTTGGTCTCACTGCAGCCCCGAGAATGTTCACCAAATGCATGGCAGTGATCACGGCTCATCTGAGGTGTCTAGGATTCCAGGTGTTTCCGTACCTAGACAATTGGCTCCTTATCTCCACCACCAGGCATCAACTTATTCAAGCAAGAGAATACACTCTGACACTTTGCCATCACTTAGGCATTACAATCAACTCAGAAAAATCTGCCTTGTCACCATTGCAGTATATTGTCTTTATAGGGGCAGAGTTAGACACTTCAACCACCACTCTACGACTACCAATCGAGAGGGTTTTTCTCCTTCGCCTTCATGTCAACTCATTAGTGTCGAAGGACAGAGCACCAGATGCAGAAGTCTTAAAAGTATTAGGTTTGATGGCTGCAGCGATCTTGGCCATACCATTAGCAAGGATGCATATGCAGATTCTTCAATGGCTGCTGTTCACCCAATGGTCCTATCAGGAACTTCCAATGAGTCATATGATTTTGATTACAAACTCTTGCAAGAGAGATCTCCAGTGGTGGTTGATGCCTCTTCATGTAACTATAGGATGTCCCTTTGTTTTACCCCCTCCAGTAGCCACTGTGATCACAGACGCTTTCCTGATAGGGTGTGGTGGGGCATTTTCAGGGAATGACCGCCCAAGGCACATGGACGGATTAAGAGTCACACCTGCATATCAGTGTTCTAGAGATGAGAGCAGTACTTCTGGTGTTGCAGTTCTTTCAGGACTCTCTTCATCTAGGGACGATTGCAATTCAGACAGACAACACGTTGGTAGTCTGGTACTTGAACAAGCAAGACGGGGCCAAGTCTTACCCCCTTTGCCAAGAAGCCCTCAGAGTTTGGCAGTGGGCTGTCTTCTCCCAGTGGTTTCTGTTGGCAGCGCACATCCAAGGGAGATCCAATGTGATAGCAGACAAACTGAGCAGGGCAATTTTGTTGCTACACGAGTGGTCCCTCAAACACGAGATTACGGACAGGATTTTCCGCAAATGGGGCCAGCATTGCTGCAATCTTTTTGCCAGTCACGTCAACACGAAATGCAGAAATACTTTGCCCTGATTCCCCCTCCGGGACAACCTCTGAGAGACACACTCGTACACAATTGGTCCCCCGGTCTCCTGTATGCATTCCCTCCAATCCCTCTTATACCCAAACTTCTACAGAAAGCAAAGTTGCTGGGAAGGACTATCATCCTCATAGCCTCACATTGGCCTCGGCAGATTTGGTTCCCATTTCTTCATCATCATCTATTTGCGGATCCATGGATTCTGGACCCAGTTCCAGACCTTGTGACACATCCGTCGGGGGACCTCCATCCCTCATTGCAGTCACTGAAGCTCACAGCTTGGCTGCTCCAGTTCCCCTCATAGCCAGGCTTCATGATCATTCTGATGAGAATAGACAGATCCTCTTGTCATCTCATAAGCCATCCACCAGAAGACTATATCTTAGTAAGTGGAAGAGATTTTCCATATGGGCTTCTTAGCAGAACATTGATCCTTATCAAGTCCCTTTGATGTCCATTTTAGAATTCTTGACTATGATTTTTAATGAAGGAGCTGCAGCTGCTACAGTTCGGTTCCAGTTGGCTGCTATATCTAACTTTCATCTCAGTGTCGATGGGCTAAACATAATGTCCCACAAGTTGTCCAAGGCTTTTCTCAAAGGGACCTTCCACATGAGGCCTCCAGTGAAAACTCCTTATTCTCCTTGGAATCTAAACTTTATGCTGTCTCGCATGATTCTTCCCTCATTTGAACCAGCATCATCTTGTGATCTCAAATTTTTATCATGGAAAACCATATTTCTGGTGGCTATTACTTCTGCCCGCAGAGTGTCAGAACTTCAAGCTTTATCTATCAACCCTCCTTATTTGATTTTTCATGCTGATAGAGTATCTCTTAGGACAAACCCCTCTTTTTTGCCCAAAGTTTGTTCTGAATCCAATATCAACCAAGTCATTGAGTTGCCAGTCTTCTTCCCTAACCATTCCAACAAATTAAAGTACATGCTGCACAAACTTGACATTCACAGACAGCTCAGATATTATTTGGACAGAACAAAAGATGTTAGAAAATCAGACCAGCTCTTTGTGTCTTTCTCTGAAGACAGAAAAGGTGGACCAGTGGCTAAAACAATGCTTCTAAATGGCTATCTGATTGTATCACTTTTGTTTATTCAGCTGCTAATATGCCCTTTCTCGACAAGATTAAAGCTCATTCTACCAGAGCAGTTTTTACGTCTTCTGCATTTCAAGCCAAATTGCCCCTTGATAACATTTGTGCTGCAGCCACTTGGTCTAAATCTCATACCTTTATTACTCATTACATAGTTGATAAGGCCTCCAGGGACAGGGCTTCCTTTGGGACTACGGTCCTGAAGAATGTACTCCCATGAACCACCCGAGATGGAGGGTGCTAGGGACACTACCCATCAGTGAAGAATGAACGGCGAGATTGAACAACTTCACATTAAGAAGTTATGTACTTACCATAACATTCCATGTGAGTTGTTCCATCTCGCCTTCATTCTTACATCCCTTCCTCCGTCCCCTACCTGGCTGATAGTTGACCTACAGGCTGGTCTCATCCTGGTTATTCAATCCTTCTTTTCTCTTGGGAGAGTAGTTCTCTTAAGGGATATGGTACATGCAGCAAACAAGATCTGAGGTAATTCCGGCAGTGCATCATGGGATAAGGGGCTTGGTCTCGAGCTACTGGTAAACCTTGAGCTTTGCTAACAGCCATGTCAGAGCCGATGGATTGGCTCCGAACCCATCAGTAAAGAATGAAGGCGAGATGGAACAACTCGACGTTATGGTAAGTACATAACTTCTTATTATCTACCCTTCCTCATAACCGCTTGGGTTAAGAATCCCTCTAGGTTACACTGACCAAGAGATTACTGACTACGTTTTTTGCTGAAATTTTTCAAAATGGCCTGTAATTCCCTCATCATCCTACAGCAGCTCAGACAGATTTAGGATTATTGCATCAAGCCTTCTGCCTTAGCTTCTATCCATGTTTTTTATCTTACAGTCACTGGGTCAAATGCCCCTTCCAGTGTGACATATTAGTATTTGGGGGCATTGTTTCCAAAATTAGAGCTTTCTTTGGTCCGACATTGCTCCTGCATATCCTTCTTTGGTGGCCTCCCAAGAATTACGCTGCTGGGGATTCTGATCCATAGGTGAAGAAGAATGAAAATGACAACATCAGTTAAAAAAGTTTATGTACTTACCATAACGTTCCATCTGTGTTGTTCATTTTCATTCTTCCTCACCTTCCCTCCCAACCATCCTCCAGCCTAGTTATACTTAGGATATTTGGAGGATAATACAGTCTTCATATTCCAGGTTTGAGCCTTTATATTTTCTTTACCTGTCCTGTTTTTTGTTTAAAATCAATAGGCAATAGGCAGCAAACTCAATCTGAGGAGATAGGGACAGTGTGGTGCATTATGGGAAGTGGGACGAGCTTGAGATTGTGGCTGAGCCACATCTGAGCATTGGATCCAAGACCCACAGGCGAGGAAGAATGAAAATAAACAACACAGATGGAATGTTATGGTAGGTACATAACTTCTTTTTTTCCCCTTCTTCTGTTCCTCAAATAAATATCACAATTTCCATTTTTTTAGGATTTTCCCCTTAAATGAAGAGTTTATTTGTCTGGTAGTTCCCCTTCTATTGTTTTTTAGTTCTTAATGTATAGCAGAATATGTAGGTTCTTACCTCAATGAATGCTCTGTTCAGGCACTAATGTTTGTCATTAACTTATTTTTTTTGTCTTTTCGCTTGCACTTTCTCCACCCGTCTCCAGTCCATTTTTTATGTATTTATTCCTTCATTCTGCTGTTTTCCTATTTCTCACCTTGCACTTTAATATGTTACTTTGTTTCCTATATGGATCTTTCTGTTTTTGCAAGCCTTGCCTCTTGTTCACCACTGTACATCTAAGTCTTTTAGTCATTTTTTATTTATGAAGACTTTGTCTTCATTTACATCTATTTTTTCACCCTGTTTCACCACTCTGACTTCTGTTTGATCCAGTTCTCCCCATGCTTCTTCCCATATCATTAGACCAGCTTCAGGACATCATAGGGGCTGTATCTTTGTGCCTTGTATTTTTATATGGGTTTACTGTTTTTGGCTGCATGCCTCTTCAGCTTTCACACTTATGTTGCATGAAGTTTGCCTTTTCATTTCATGTTCTTTTGCTAATCAGTATCTCACATCTGATTTTTCTTGTTTATCCCCTTTACCTACCTATCTCCAAAGTCACCACAGGTTAATTTTCCACTCCATTTGTCATGGGGGATTTAAAATGAGAAAATTTCCTTGTTTCCAATACTTCTATTTTACAAACATCCCTGCACAATTTTGATTATTTTTTTCTCCTGTTTGTAACTTCACCCTTCAATTTTATAGTCAACATAGGAGGATAGTAAATCTATTTTGTTTGTTATGTATTTAGTAACACTTTGTTAACCAGGTTAGGCCCACTAGGCCAGTGCCCTCTTTTCATGGATGTGGTGTAGACCTGAGGTAGTCAGGCTATTATCCCCAGCACTTTTTAAAAGGCTCACATTTTCAGGTAATGTTCTCCTTTTCTTATAAAGTGCATCAGAGAAATTTTCTACTATTCATAGGTTCATAGCTTCATAGGTAGGTACTAAGCTATTGGCCCTAGTGCCTATATAAGCCTAGCCAAATGGTACGCTGGCTTTTGCCACCCAAGAAAATTATTTTCCTGTGCCCCTGTCGAGCAGAGCCACAGAAGTGATCCCCGGGGTGAATTTCCTATCTCCCATCCAATCATCAAGATTTTCCTTGAAGAGTTGCTAATGAGGAGCTTTGTTTGATATAGATAGGTAGTTTGTTCCAGAGTATGGGAAGTCTCTGTGACAGGAATCTATCCCTCCAGCATGTTCTGTTTATTGTAGTGACAAGGTTTAGGTTCCTAGAGCGTGTAGCTTGGAGGGATTGGGATTTCTTTACGTGGAGCATGTCCAACAGCTCTGGGTTTGACATAGCTTTGTATGTTAGGCAGAGATCGCCTCTGAGTAGGCGATATGCGACAGAGTAAAGCTGGAGTTTTTTGAGACAGTCTGCGTAGGACATCTGTTTGAGGCCAGTAATCCTTTTTGTGAGGTATTTCTGTGGCCTTTCCAGTTGTTGTAGATGTCTTGTGAGGTACATACCAAAAGGAGCGTTGTACTCTATAATGGGTCTAATGAGTGATGAGTAGAGGGGAACAATGACCTCTTTTTTCCTGGATGAGAAACCTTTTATGATGAGGTGTGCCACATCGAAGGATTTCCTGACTACTGTGGCAATGTGATTATCAAAGGAGCGACTGCTGTCCACCTGTGTTCCAAGGTCTCTTATCACACTTTTGGTGTTAAGTCGACTACCGCCTATGTGGTAATTCATGGGTACAGAGTTTTTACCAAAAGGGATGGCAATGCACTTTTTGGCATTGAGCTTGAGGCCATGGCTTTGACACCAAGCATCTGTCTCAGTGAGGCCCTTTTGTAGGATGTCCACATCGTTAGGAGATTTGATTATGGCTACTAGTTTGCAGTCATCTGCAAACTTTGTTAGCCAAAGACCTTCTGTGTTAGCCTGTACTCCAGAGAAGTAGATACCAAACAGGAGAGGACCTAGGACTGAACCCTGTGGTACTCCACTTGTCACTGGTCTGAAGTTGGATTTAGAGTTTGCTACTTTCACAGTGTGGGTTCGGTCAGTGAGCCAGTTGGCAACCCATCTTGTGACATAGGGATTTATACCTAGTTTAATGAGTTTGTCTATAATTCCAGAGTGGGGGATGGTGTTGAAAGCCTTGGCGAGATGTAGATAGGCTGGATATATCCCACTAAAGGAGATTCTTTTTAATAGCCTCACTTGTTTTAATATATTATCCTTATCCTTACAAGCATGTAGACATGCTATTTGCCTAGGAAAGCTTCCACATGATCCTTCTCTTCTGCCAATCCAGTGAATTTTCTTCATCAGTGGATCATGCATTCTGAGCAGTTTGAATCGCTTATTTAATGATTACACCACAGAATATTCCAGATCTTCTCAGGCACACTTTTTTTTCTTTTATACATGGGCTGTGGATGTTGCATCATCTGGATATTTTCTACAGGTCATACATTTTATATATTTATTAATCTATCTTTGTTTACTGGGAAAGTATGACTGGGATAAACCCCTTTTTCAGATGAGTCAGGGGGGCTCCACATTTAATAACGGTTTTGACATACATAAAATGCAGTTACATCATATGAGAAGGAATACAAACTACAGGTAAATGTACATACATGAAAGAAAAAAAAACATTTCACTAGCTTACATAAACATTATTTAGAAGCAGGGCATGTACATAGCTTGCATGGGTATGTACAGTGTTGAATATTCATTAGAAATATACAAAGGCTTGTATATAGCAAAGAGAGATATAATATTGAAAAGGATTCTACAATATTACTTTTAGTTTCTAGCAATTAAAATAATAAAAAGAAGAGACGGTTTAATGAAATATTAGAAAGGAGAAAGGTGTTTAATAATGAAATATAGTATCAAATGTTAGTAGTAGAGAAAATATGAAAATATAATTATATTTAAGATTGAGAAATGAAGTAATGAGGAAAGTGGGGACTACTTGGACTGTTACAGGGATTATTAGATTTTGATAAATGAGGAGAGAGAGTGATGAAATTGTGACAGAGACGGGAGAGTAGATTAGTGGTTGATCTAATTAGAGAGAAGGAGAGACTGAGTCTTGTCAACTTAGATCCTGTGATTGATATAATGTATGCAAATGAAATTTCTTCTTGTCTTTAAGTGAGTATATTTCTTGCCTGATAGAGAAAAAGAAGAAATGGAAAAATGTAAGTAATTGGAGAAAAGTTATCAGGCGTGGCCAAAAAAATTATTTTAGCCTGGAAATGAACAGTAGAAGAGCCAGATTTTGCTTAGGTATTGTTTCAGTAGCAATTTGAAATATGTTTATTGTCTTCCTGTTTTATTTGCAATGGGACAGAGTTCCAATTTTTAGTTACTTGGAGGGGAGTGTAGAAAAATCCCAGCTGAGTTGCTTGTCTTGGACTTGGAGAGGAGTGATTTCTTATTTGACCATAGTATTCTAGAACTGGAGTGTGGTTGGAGCATATTTTTCAATGATGGGCATTTTTCAAGGAAATTAAGTTGTGGACTGTCTTGAGTTGCGAGTATGTAAGTTAGTGGGGAAGTTCTAGTCAGTGTAAACCTCTAAGGGCTATGCAGTGGTATTTTTGGAGGGGGTAGTATGCACATTTTGCTATTTTATTGTAGAACGTTTCAAGTTTTAAGGGTGTATTGATAATTGTAAAGATGGGGATGCATATAGAAGGGATGGAAGGAAAGCGGTGGCTATGATTTTTTTCCATCCCTTTTTATTCTGCTCCTGCACCACTGCACACACACACACACACACAAACACACACACACACACACACACACACACATGTGCATGTGTGTGTGTGTGTGTGTGTGTGTGTGTGTGTGTGTGTGTGTGTGTGTAAATATATATATATATATATATATATATATATATATATATATCCACCAACAGAGTAAGGATGCCCACCAAAGACTGATTTCATAACATAGGAAGAATCATAGAAAATACAAACAAGATCACCACATCCAAGTTCAAAATAAAAGTGTATTTAATAAAAAGCTTCCGATAAAAACATGTTTAGATAAGCGGTTTGGGGTTGTAACTAACCCTTCTTCAGATCCACCGTACTACAAACACAAATTCTATTTAAATATTTACTTAAAACAATATCCTCCTATCAGGAAGTTCCATTTTGAGTGCCAAAACTCATCAAGTAATTATTCATAAAAATTCAGAAGTAAGGGCCAATCATTATTCAAAATGAAAAAATAAAATCTAAATCAGCATGGTAGATATATTCCTTGTCAAGCCCCTCGGATAGTATAGACATCTTATTGGTCTTAATTTCACCACTAAATACCAATGAACACTTTTTTTTATCCACTGACCACATTGATCTAACTACAGATTCAGCTAATGTATAAACACAGTCACCTTGGCCAACAACGGATCATCTTCCCCATGCTCATACAGTATCTCCTCATTGGTAGGGTTGCCACCTTTTCAAATGGCCAAAGTGGGACATTTTTGGGACAAACATCAGATTTTACAGGCCGACACATACCCAGGTCAGTACAAAGGATAGAACTTAACTTTTTTGCCTAAATAAAAGCTTATTCTTGTAGCATTTTAGTTGCTTATTCTGCTTCTTATAACATTTAGGTATTTTAGATACAGAATAACTGTTTTATGCAACTATTACATAAAATATAGGAAATAATTTTGTCCTAAAATCTCAGGACATTTGACATTTTTAACATTTTTTGTCAGGACACAACTGCCCAAAGAGGGACTGTCCCTCGCAAAGTGGGACAGGTGGTAACCCTACTCATTGGACCACTCTTATTCTACATTAGATGTTTCCCATTGGTTGCAAACACCTTTGCTAAAGACTAATGAAATCTATTATTGAAATTGCGTATGAGTTCAAACAGACTTTTATTTCCAACCAATCCAAGCTCTTGATCGTTCTGACCGAGTTAACTTCTTTTGTTTGCATTTATATTATCACCCTAAATGGTTGCTAATAATATCTTCCTTCTGCAGAACAAAGTTACATATGACTTTTTGATTGAATGTTGGCACTAAATAGCTTTCAAGAAAATGCACTTAGTTACAAATACCCTCTCTGAAGCCCAATGAAGTCTGTTGTTTGAACTGCAACTCGTATTGCATTAACTTCAGTTCTCAACCAATCCAAGGTCTTACTCATCCCATCCAAGCTAACTATTTGCTTTTTTACTTACACTTGAGTTTATATCTTGGGCTATTCACTTGTGACAACACTACCTGTCTATAGGGCAAAACTTCCATTTGAGCTTCCACATTAAACAGCCTGCTGCAAAATCAGAGATAATCATTCAATCAGTGCTTTAATCCACAGCCACTAGGCTGATAACATCGTATTAAATAGAATATTCAAACTCATTCATAATGAATCATTGGCCATCATAGATGAAACTCATTCAGCCAACTAGCATTATAGATACATCCCATTCACCATTATATTCATCTTTCTGTACTTAAAAGCACCAGTGAAAGTCAGTGGATTCATTCTTTTAATTTGAAGTCATCTTAGTCAAACTACAGATTCTAGCTTGCTACACTCTAATCATCCTCAATGGATCACTTCCATCCCTCTTTACGTATGTATGACTGGTTGCTGGTGTCTTTACTTAAAACGAATAGTGTCTTTCATTCAAACTGTAGGTCACTTCACTCTGACCAAAGTCAGACATGCCAACAAAGCCAATTCCTTTCCTTTTACTTAAATGAACCTTAGCAGGTTATTGACTTGAGGTGGCACATCGCTTCTGTTGGACAGAATATTATGTCCACTAATTAAAGTGAGATGTGCCAACTCAGACTAGTATAAAACTGTTTAATTTTTCCTGTGTATAAGCATTGCATTTGCTTGTAGCTGAGCATTGTGCAACAAAGTTAGCAGTGCCTTGTATAGAAGCAAATGCCTAGAAACTATTTTTTCCCTGGACACCAGTCAGTGAAACCCTCCCAGGTTCCCTGCTGCTATGCAGGCAACTCAGCTGAGCACTGAGCAGCATTACCCCACTCTTTATCCCCGATCTTCTGTAGAATAACTCCCCTTGTTAATCCCAGAGCAATAGTGGATCTAATTTCCCCTCCCACACATTAGTACTTAATAATTGCCTGCTACTATGGGCAATCAATTTCCCAACATTTCTACAGCCAGCCTGATTGACATGGGCATCATGAGGCAATGTAGCAATTGCTTCATGTATTCTGA
This sequence comes from Protopterus annectens, assembly GCF_019279795.1. NCBI lineage: Eukaryota > Metazoa > Chordata > Ceratodontiformes > Protopteridae > Protopterus > Protopterus annectens. The sequence goes on along the minus strand of NC_056726.1, from coordinate 753,434,450 downwards.
CAACCACTTGCTCCTAAAACAAACAAATACGGTATGTAAGAGATTTAACTATACCATGAAACTAGAATCAGTCCTCTCACATAATAGTAAACAAGATGTCAAACAGGTTGTCAGCACACACACCTCTCTACTCACACAAGATAAGGTCAAGACACATAAACCCACATACATGGAGGTACTCACTAAGAGCCAAACAAAAGACCAGAGACCTCCCAAGCGCAAATGACCTACACATACTGCTACACAAGCAGAATCCACCACTACACATATCAGTGTTTCAGCAATTAAGCCCTCTAGGCAAAACACCTCAAAACCTACTGCCTAGTCATAGGCGACTCAATAGTGAGACATACAGATGTCCCCCTCACCAGGTTGCACAAGGAGAAGGTCACAGTCAGCTGCCTGTCAGGTACCAGAATCTATCAAATCATGGATGTACTCAAGTCACTCGGCAACAATTACCATTATGATTCTGTCATAGTAGATGTTGGAGTGAATGACTTGAGACATATCTGTATGGATTATATGAAGAGAGACATGACTGAACTCTCAGATTTTGTCGGAGTCAGCTATGTCCCTAGCCCTAAGCAGCATTCTACCTTCATTTAGGATTATACCACAATACAGACAAAAATGATAGATTTCAATAATTGGCTTAGCTTCTGGTGTCAGTCCTAGGGAATACAGCATCTGACAGCATGGGAAGACATTGTCAACAGACCACACTGCTTTACTAGAGATGGCCTTCACCTGTCTCCTCAAGGCTTTCGGATACTGGCAAAGACATTTGCATCACCCATAGTGCCTTTTTTAGGTTTTAGGCAATGTCAAAGCAACAAAACTTCCAACATAGGAAATTCAGTAGAGACAAACTCAAGGTCATGCTGCTTATACCAAGTGGCTAAACAGTAAACTGCAGTCCTTGGAAGCACTCCACATCTTGGAAGATGCTGATGTCTGTGCAGTCACTGAGACTTGGTTGAAGACAAACAATGCTTTATATAAACACAGGCTATGTTTTGGTGAACAGCATGTATTTAAATTTAAAGCTATAGACCATGTTTCACCCTCACCCAGAGGTGGTGATATCAATAACAAATTAGAAATTAAAGAATACAACTGGATAATTAGATTGATGGGTGACTCACCCCTGGTTTGAATAGTACTGTCAGCCTTAAACCTATTTTGGTCAGAATGAGTAGATCTAGATTATGAGATTTTCTCTTTATGTATATGATTGTACATGTGATTTTTAGGTTAAAACTTTGCTTTTTAAAAATATACATTCTTCCTTTTTTTAAAAATATACATTCTTCCTTTTTTAAAATGTTTTTGTTTTCATGTATGCATTATGCTGTTGCATTTTTTAGCTTTGCATATTTATTTATTTCTACATGTTTTCTTTTAATGTTTGGGTCATGTGACTTCTTGGCTGCCGGTCATATGACTTTTTTAGACCTATATATACTCTGCATTTGCATTTGTATTTTCAGTATTGATAAAGGATTTTATCCGAAAGCTTTGCTCCTCACATTAAAGTGGTTTTTCTACTGAGAACGTTGTTTGTCTTGCTGGACCTCTTGGCATTTGTGTTTGGACTTGGTTGAAGACCACAGAGAGCACCCCAGTCATACAAGGCTACAATGCCTTTGACACGTTCAGACCTCAAAACAAGTGTGAAAGAACCAAAGTTGGAGGTGTATCCATCTTCATTAAATCCAACTACACCTCGAGACTGGTAAAAGAAGATGACTCTCTTGAGCTACTCCAATTCCAAATAACTGTAGACAAAATACCCTACCACATCACTGCTAGCTACAGGTCCCCCACCATGAACCAGGAGAAGCACACTGCCTACCTGGACTTGCTAGAGTCGCTCAGTTTACAGCCAAACATCTTGATCATGGGAGATTTCAACTATCCTTCCATCGATTGGGTGACTTACACGAACACAAACACGTTTGCTCAGAGGTTCCTGGATTTTGTTAACTGAAATGCCCTAGAACAGTTGGTCTACACCCCCACAAGGTGCTCAAATGTCCTAGACCTAGTGCTCACCAACACGGAGAGTCACTGCAATACTCCCCTGTATGTTGCCCTCCCTGGTAAGATCAGACCATAAATCAATCTTTTTTGAAGTAAAGATCAGACCTGACACCCCCACAGGAGCAACAAAATAAAAGATGAAACATTTCTCCAAAGCAAACTACAGCCTACTAAGTGATGGTATAAAAAGTTTCAAAGCCCCTACTAACACAGCCAACAATGACCCCTATGCAGAAAAGTACACAAATGCCCTTTATAGCCATTTAAATGTATTAACAGAGCTATAACTGGCAGGATGAAAATCAGGTCCTCCCAAAAAAACAAGCCACCTGGTAGACTGTAAATATAAATAAGTTGTATAACAAAAGAAAGAAACTGTCATCTGAGAACAAGAGGGAACTTACTCAACAGAGGAAGAATGCTTTCCACAGATTATGTAAGCAAATCATATATCTTGTAAAGGCCTCTAAGTCTAGTTACAAGAATACATTAGCATTCCTAGCTAAAGACAACCATAAGGCATTCTTAAGCTACATCCAAAACCTAAAAGGGAATGCCCTGCTGTGTGCCAAATGTATTGTCGATGGTACCACTCACATTGAACTTGAAGAAATTTCCAACCTGCTAGCTGACATAGTTGGCAATAACTTCACTCCCCTGTCCCCACCAGCCATACCCTAAACCATTCCTGACACCAGTCCTCTACCGGATATCTCCAAAGAACAGTTCATACAAATGCTCTCCAAGACCAAAAACATGGTCTCTATGGAACCAGATAACATTCCAGGTTGTTTACCAAACAATCTAAAATAAGACCTAGCAGAACCACTTGGCAGTCTGTTTGACCATAGTCTGAGCACTGGCTTTGCTCCGGCAGAGTGGAGAACAGCAACAGTAATCCCCTTACACAAAGGGGGTCCATCAACCGACCCAGGAAACTATCGACCCATAAGCCTAACCAGCCTTATCTGCAAGGCCATGGAAAGAATCATCATGGACCTTATTAAAAATGACACAGGTGACCTTCAAACTCTTGATGTGACACAGTTTGGTTTTGTCAAGGATAGATCGTGCTTATTATACTTGGTGGACTTCTTTTGAGAAAGTCAACAAATCCCTGGATGAGGGCAGAGCAATCTTCTTCTTTCAGCTGCTCCCATTAGGGGTCGCCATAGCAGATCAACTGTCTCCATTTCTTCCTGTCCTCTGCATCTTGCTCTGTCACACCAACCACCTGCATGTCATCTCTCACCACATCCATAAACCTTATCTTAGGCCTTCCTCTTTTTCTGTTACCTGGCAGCTTCATCCTTAGCATCTTTTTCCCAATATACTCTGCATCCCTCCTCAGCACATGTCCAAACCAATGTAATCTTGCCTCTCTGGTTTTGTCTCCAAACTTTCCAACCTGGGCTGACCCTCTAATATACTTATTCCTAATCCTGTCTATCCTCGTCACACCCAGTGCAAATCTTAACATTTTCAACTCTGCCATGTCAAGCTCTAATTCCTGCCTTTATGTCAATGCCACTGTCTCCAACCCATATAACATAGCTGGTCTCACTACCCTCTTGTAGACCTTCCCTTTCACTTTTACTGGTACTTGTCTGTTACAAATCACTCCTGACACTCTTCTCCACCCACTCCATCCTGCCTGTACTCTCTTCTTCACCTCTCTTCCACACTCACCATTACTCTGAACTGTTGATCCCAAGTAGTTAAACTCTTCCACCTTCACCACCTCTACTTCCTGCATCCTCACCATTCCTCTATCCTCCCTCTCTTTCACACACATATATTCTGTCTTAGTCCTGCTGACCTTCATTCCTCTTCTCTCTAGAGCATATCTCCACCTCTCCAGGGTCTCCTCCACCTGTTCCCTACTCTCACTACAGATCACAATGTCAACTGCAAACGTCATAGTCCACGGGGACTCCTGTCTGATCTCGTCTGTCAACCTGTCCATCACCATTGCAAATAAGAAAGGGCTCAGAGCTGATCCTTGATGTAATCCCACCTCCACCTTAAACGCATCCGTCACTCCCACCGCAGACCTCACCGCTGTCACACTACCCTCGTACATATCCTGTACCACTCTTACATACTTCTCTGACACTCCCGACTTCCTCATACAATACCACAACTCCTGTCTAGGCACCCTGTCATATGCTTTCTCTAAATCCACAAAGACACAATGCAACTCCTTCTGACCTTCTCTGTACTTCTCCATCAACACTCTCAGAGCAAACATCGCATCTGTAGTGCTCTTTCCTGGCATGAAACCATACTGCTGATCACTAATCATCACCTCCCTTCTTAACCTAGCTTCCACTACTCTTTCCCATAACTTCATACTGTGACTGATCAGTTTAATCCCTCTGTCGTTACTACAGCCCTGCACATCACCCTTATTCTTAAAAATCGGTACCAAAACACTTTTTCTCCATTCCTCAGGCATCCTCTCACTTTCCAAGATTTCATTAAACAATCTAGTTAAAAACTCCAGTGCTATTTCACCTAAACACCTACATGCTTCCACAGGTATGTCATCTGGACCAGCAGCCTTTCCGTTCTTCATCCTCTTCATAGATATCCTTACTTCCTCCTTGCTAATCCACTGCATGGCATGATTCACTATCCGCACATCATCCAACCTTCTCTCCCTCTCATTCTCTTTATTCATCAACCCCCCAAAGTACTCTTTTCATCTGCTCAACACACTCTCCTCGCTTGTGAGTATGTTTCCCTCATTATCCTTTATCACCCTTACCTGCTGCACATCTTTACTAGCTCGGTCCCTCTGTCTAGCCAATCGGGAAAAGGTCCTTTTCTCCCTCCTTAGTGTCCAACCTTTTATACAACTCTTCATACTCCTTATCCTTAGCCTTTGCCACCTCTCTCTTTGGGCAAAGCAATACATACCACCTATCTTGATTTAGCCAAGGCTTTTGACACAATCCCCAACCCAGGGATCATTAAGAAACTCTCCCAGCTGGGATTAACCCATATGTCACTAGATAGGTAGCCAACTAGCTCAACGACAGAACACATACTGTCAAAGTTGGGGAGTCCACCTCCACCAGTAGACCAGTTGCCAGTGGGGTACCACAAGGATCTGTGCTGGGCCCTCTACTGTTTGGAATCTATTTCTCTGAGGTCCAGGCAAAAGTAGATGGCCTGTGGCTTACCAAGCTGGCAGATGACTGCAAACTGGGTGCAATCACTGAGTCCCCCAACAATGTAAACATATTACAGAAGAGGCTGATGCAGACAAATGATTGGTGCCAAAGTCACAGACTTAAACTAAATGCCCCTGCTAATTATGATATAGCTAGCATGCCTCTAAGCTGAAACCCAGTGGTGCTAGACTTGAGAACACAGGTTGCTAGCAGTCTAAACTTCGATCACCATGTGCCCATAGTGGTAAAGAAAGCCTTCTACATTGCACATCTTATAAATAATGGTATCGCATACAAGCCTAAGGAGGTTATAACTCCGCTGTACTCAGCCGTTATCAAATTCCCTCAATGTTTTGGCTTTGTCCAGATTTCTTGTGCTAAGAGGTTGAGAGGTATGGTGGTAAGACTGTGATCAGTCGACTGAAAAAGAAAAATGCAGATTAGTATATGAAGTCCTGATGATATAGGATGAAACTAAAGTCTAATGGCCATTAAGTAAAATTGGTGAACATAAAGGATTGAGGAATCCAATGATGTAGCAGATGGTAATGACCAAGCCAGTAATTATCTTCACATTAATAATGCATAAATTTGCACTGCAGTCTGTCCTTGGCAATGATGGAGAATGCCAGTGAAGAAGCCGATAAAGGGTCTGGATAGGCTCTTTGTGGGCTACCAGTTCAGCAGAAGAAATGAGGACAAACCTGATGTTGGCCAGCTACAGCCTAGGTAGCCAGGTCACTACATAAAAACAAAGTAATATTTCAAAGACCATTGAAAATGGCAGTTGTAAATTACCTGATTCAGATGCCTAAGCCACAACTCCTAATTTACAGAAGTAGTATTGTCAAGAATCCAAGATACCATTACAGACAGTGTGGAGAACACAGTCTGTTGTAAAAAATGTAATCCAGACAGAAAAAATTGTGCTCTGACAAGTAACACCCTTAAACTGATGTGCCAGAGCATGCTTCAAAGGAACACTAATAAGTTCTCAAAGCTTTCACAGAGGATGGTGTATTGTCACAAAATGTAGTGATTGTTAAAGGAGCTGAGTTAAACCAGAATCAACAGAGATAATACTGCTCAGAGAACATTTATTTATTTATTAGCATTTGTTTACTGGGAAAGTCCACTGGGCAAAAAAAATATATATATTTTCAGTGGAGGCCAGGGGAGAAAAGCTCCACAGTTATAAAAGCAAAACAACAAGTAGCAAACATATTATACAGTTAAAGTATTGATCTGAGGGAGTAAGATTCTGGAGTTAAAAAGGCAAAAAAATATCACAAACATAACTGCAAACAAAATGGCATACAAATTTATATGCATGCAGAAAAATCACAGGTAAACTATTATCATACTAAAGTAGGCTACATGGTAAAAGACAAGAAATAAAGTATTTCCAATCAGTGGAGTAGATTGACAGAAGTATTAGGAGACAAGGATTCTAGGTAGAAATAATAGGATTAAGGGGCCTTAGTGTATTTCACGTGTACAGCTTGGATTTTGTAAAAAGTAGGTTTTTAGTGCAGCTTTAAAGGGATTCAGGGAGTCTAGTTGGGTGATGGAAGAGCGGAGGGTATTCCATAGTTTTGCTATGTTGTAGGAACATAGGCACTGTCCTGCTCTCTTGTTGGTTTTAGCTGTGCTTAGGAGAGTTTTCTCTGAGGAGCGGAGGACTCGAGTAGGGGTATACATGTGTAAGATGGATTGGAGAGCTGGGCAGCTGTCAGGTTGGAAAATTAATTTATGGGCAATAGTTAGTTGAGTAAACTGGAGATAGTGGTGAAATTTTAGCCAGGACAGATTTGAGAGAGCATTACAGTGGTGTGAGTGGTTAGGCAAATTTGATGCGAATTTTGCTGTCTTATAGTAGCATTGTTGTAGCTTATTATCGAGGGATGTATGGAGCTTGGTGAAGATGGGACTTCCATACGTAAGGGATGGAATAAGCAAAGTGTTAGCTAATTTGATCCTAGATTGTTTATCAAGGTAGAGTTTGTGCCGGTATAGTTTGCCCAGTTTGAAGTGGGTTTTCTTTACTGTGTTGAGTATATGTTGTTCAAAGGAGAGTTTGTTGTCGATAGTAATTCCAAGAAGTTTTGCAAATTGTACTTGTTCGATTTCAGTTTTGCTATGGGAGAGAATTTTGAATTCTGTAGTTGGAAGTTTTGATGAGAATAATAGCAGTTTAGTCTTTTTGGGGTTAAGCATCAATTGAGAGTTGTTTAGCCAGATTTCTATAGAGGAAAAGGCATCCTGGGAGATTTTCTGGAGGTTAACGAAATTATTTGAGGATGAGATGATAGTTGAATCATCTGCATATTGAATTAGCATGCTTTGATGGGAGGCTTTATGTAGATCATTAATGAATATATTGAAAAGTAGAGGCCCAGGAATGGATCCTTGTGGGACACCTGTGTTATTTGCTAAGTAATCTGATAGTTGGTTTTGTCATCTAACTGCTTGCTGTGTGTTATTTAGGTAGGAGGAAAAACAGGTTATTACATTTTGAGAGCAGCTAAGTTTTTCTAGCTGTTGCAAAAGCTTAGAGTGGCATACTGTGTCAAATGCTATCGTGAGATCTAGCATGAGTACAGAGGTGGGTAGGCCAGCATCACGAGCTTTCTTCACTATATCAGTAAGGGAGAGTAAAGCTGAGGTTGTACTGTGGCCTGGGTGGAAGCCATGTTTGATGGGAGATAGGAGGTTATTATTGATGAGGTGATTGAGTAGTTGGGTTTGAATACATTTTCTAGGATTTTTGACAGTGGGGAGAGAATGGAGATGGGTCGATAGTTTGAGAGATCATGGGCATTTCCTCCTTTGTGAAGTGGGGTAATGGATTTTTCCACAGTAGGAAGACATATGATTCAGTGATAGTGATTGATTAGAATGGTGACTGGGTAAGCCTTGGCTGCTAGTTGTAAGTATTCTGGTGGTAAGTTATCTGCAGAGAATGAGCAGGGTTTTAGTGTGGTTAGAAGTTTTTGAACTAGGGATTTAGGCATGGGTTGAAGAGAGAAAGGTGGATTAACTAGAGAATTGTTTGCGGGGAGTAGGGGGTCTATGAGGGTATTGCTAGAGATGGGATTTGATTTTGAGGATGAGTCCCTAATTAGTTTTTGAATGGTGTTAATAAAGTGGTTACTGAATATTTGGGCTATCTGGAGAGGGTTTTTATTGGGAGCAGGTGATGGGTTTTGAATATTACCAGGATTAAGAAGGGAGGATGCAGATTTCCCAATTTTTTGGGGGTTGATATTTTGGGAGGAGAGTTTGGCGGAGAAGTAGGATTTCTTATCAGTTATTATGAGTTTTTTTGTGGCATTTCTAAATTTTTTATAGTTTAGTTCATTTTCTGTAGTCTTGCATTTTTTCCAAATTTTCCAGACTTTGTCTCTAGATAAGAGGGTTTGTTTGGTATGTTTTATGGTATGTTTTGTCAACCAGGGGGCATGGTATGGTTTTGAGCATTTAGTACGAAGAGGTGCTAGGCTAGTTAGTGTGTTTAGAAAGGTATTGTTAAAATATTTTACAGCATCATCTAGGAGCAATGATTTTAATGGGGACCAGTTATAAGCTTGAAGGGTAGTTATAAATGTTTCCTGGTTAAAGTGGGCAAGGTTCCTGATTGATTTGTATGTGTGATGTTTGGGGATGTGTAATTGGGTTCTTTGGGTGAATGCAGGTAGGTGGTCGCTTACGGTGTTAGGGAGGGTTCCGGTGTTGGTGTAGTAGTGGGGGTGGGATACTAGAATCCAGTCTAATATAGCTTTGGCCCAGGTGTTTAATGCCCATGTAGGGTCGGTGATAAGTTGAGTAAAACTGTGGAGATTAATGATAGTGTTAGGAGTCTTGGAGGTTAGGTTATGCCAGTTGATGTTAGTGTCTCCTAGAATTGTAGTTTCTTGGGAGATAGTTTGGTTAATCCATCCTATGAAGTCTTCTAAATAGGGGATGTTATGACCAGAAAGGTATATAGCTGCTGACAATACATACTTATTTGTTGGGGTTTATAAGGAGGGATATCATTAGGATTTCCAGACTACCAAAAGTGGGGACTGGATTTGGATGTAAATTTATTGTTAAGGAGTCTCTATATATTTGAGCTATGCCCCCTCCTTTTCTCTGGATCCTGTCTTTATGAATAATGTTGTAGCCTGGCGGAAGGATTTCATAGTCAAGTATATGTGATTTGAGACAAGTTTCATTTATTGCTATTATGTCTGAAGAGTGGTGACTAAGCCAGGACTGGAATTCTGTGATCTTGTTGCAGAGGCTTCGGGCATTTATAGTTACAAAGTATAAATCATGGGTTTTATTGGTGTGGGTAGTTTTGGGTAAATTCTCAGGACCAGGGTTGGAGTGTACATCTCCACATTGGGGTAGTACTATGAGGAGATGAAGTAGTGTGTGGTTGGTGATGCTTTAGTAATGGTAATTGAGGGTAGTGTAGCATTAATTTCAGTTTAGTTTAGTTGTAGTGTGGTGTGGTGTGGTTTGGCTGGGCATTGGGTGCTGCTTACTAATAGTGATGGAGAGATGGAGAAACTAATTGAGTTAGCATAAGAGTGAGTTGTTAGTGTTGTGGATTGTGTGGGTGAAATATCTATTCTAGAGTGAGTGGAGGTGGATAGAGATAACAGTAGTAGAGAAGAGGTAAGGATGAATAAGATTGATGAAAGGTGTGATATGTGATACATTATTAGAGTAGGAGGATAAATCGGGATGGTATTCCAAGAGTACGTGTGTGTGATGGGTGGAGCTGAGTGGTTAGTGAGGGGGGGGCAGGGTAGGTGAGAGGACAGTAAGAGTGTAAGGAAAGGTATTGGTCAGGGAATCTAGAAGGTGGAGCCAAGGGAACTATCAATCTAGAGGAAGTAGGGGTGTGTGGGAATGGGGGTAGGGTAGGGGAGAGGAGTGAGCCTGGAGCAGGTTGCACCTGTCTTCTGCAGCTGTACAGAGTAGAAAGAAAGAAATAAAACAATCATCCAGAGGTAAGGGCAGAGAGAAAAGGTGCGGCTTATACTTGGTTATGGTTAGCAGATGGACTTTTGAGGGGGTACAAAGGTGTGACTGAAAGGTAGGAACCTATGTCCAAGTAGAGGATAGAGAAGTCAAGATGCTAAGCGAGAAAATAGATGGTGTGCCCCTTATTTAGCAGATGAGAGGGGTCAGTAAAGAATATAGGGGTAGGGAGGAGAAGGGAAGATAGCAGTAATTATACTGTAGTGGGTAGTGTTGAGTCGTAAAACTAACACCGAAAGAAAGAGAAAGGTTAATCCTAATAGAAGTCAAAATTATCAAAAATTCAGTAGGGGGGGCTACTAGGCAATTGGGAAGGGGTAGCAGGGTTCCCTAGTGGTGTGCTCTCTAAGATAAGGTAAATATTACAGCTGGATTAGATTTCCTGAGGATGAATATTACACATACCTAGCTCTCCTTTGAAGTATGCATGTTTCCATTGTGCAAAATGGCATTAAAACAGTTGCCAGCACTTTAAGCCACATGCTTGGTTACTAATACTGTAGCCTTAAATTAAAGGACCATCACTGTTAAGGAAATAGCAACAAAAGTCTCCTCTGATGGAATTGCCCATAGAATAATTGTCATTCCGTAATATAAAGTTATAAAGTTCAGGAAACTTTGAGAATATGATATGCAATAGCAAATGATAAAAGAGTAATCAGTGCCTTGATGGAATGCAAATAGTTGTGCATCTGGAATTTGAGTAATTCTCTTGGCAGAAAGTAAAAGAGAACTCTCTTCAGTTTGTCTTACTATATGGTACTGTACTGTACACTGGCAAAAATATGGTATGCTAGACAAACTATGTGAAACTGTTTAGAACGACTCTTGAGAGCAAATGCTCACAGGAGACTAAGCAACAGAACAGCAGATAACCATAAAAGGATGGACTGGGAGTCCTTTCCACAGAGATATCTTACTAAAAGGATACAAGGCCAAAACAACTTGTCCTACATTTACCACTTCTAAGTCCTGTCCCTATACTCAGTAGCCTACAGACTGCTAAGGGTTGACCTTTATCTCACATACAAGGCATCCTCCAACACAATACTGATGGACCTACTTTACATCAGCAAGTCAAATGGCATCAGAAATATTCAGTCTTGGGATCTAGACCTCTTCTATAACATCAGCAGCATGGTTTGGAGGGAGAGGTATATCTCACAGAGGATACCACTGCTATGGAACAGATTCCCCATCCACGTAAAACAAAGCTCATCCCTGTCCATATTCAACTACAACTTGGATCTGTGAATAGGCTAAAGAAAATGAAACCCTGTACTACACCCGTGTACTACTTAGGGACAGAGGTAGCTCCTGAATGCTTTATCCCATGTACAGGTCTCATCAAATTATTTATAGTATGATCCCAGTAATTCTCACTGGGGGTGACATATAAATAATGACCATGGAATGGATAAGGCCAATGTAATACCAAATGGGATATTTTAATTCAAGCACCAAAAGGGAAATTGGCTAGGCCTAAAATGACCCACAAGGGCAGCTAGCCTAGTACTTACCTATGAACTTGTAAGAAGGAAATGGCTCAGACTGAAGCTAAGATCTGCTGCTGTAGCTGTAAGTAAAGTTGCAGTAATGAGAAACAAAATCCAGTGGTAACCAACATACAAATAACCAAGCATGTGACTTACAGTGCTGGCATCTGTCTTGCTGCCCTTTTGCACATACACACTGCAGAGTTGCACAATCATTACTGAAACTTTTAACTTAGCATTTTATCAAAGCATCAGAAAATCTATACATCAAGGACTTCAAGTGAACATCATATATTTTGATTTAACATGCACTTTTGGCACTGGGGATTATCGTACCCTGCTAAAAAAGTTGGAGAATTTAAACTTGTCATCTGCTGTGAGGGGTTGGATTAAAGAGTGGTTTGCCAAGAGTCCAGATATTAGAAATTGAGCACCAGTAAAGTCTGTGGTACAGAGTAAATTAAGGAGCCCTACAAAGTTCCTCATTGGGCCATAGCTGTTTAGTATTTACGTGCCGGATTTAACAGTAGAAAATGCAATATTTACATATTTGTACAGAGATTTAAAATTTATCAAAATATTATGGCGACACTTAGTACACCTACACTGCAAACTTATATAAACAGACAAAATTTGCAGACTTAAACAGTATATGGATAAATACACAAAAATTAAGCATGTGACTGCTCAACCCACTAGATTCATTACACAGTGCAAAATTAACAATGTCAAAGTTGGAAAGATCAATCAAGTCAGGTTTCTAGGCATCTTAGTTGATTATAAAATGACATTTAAAAATCTTATAGACGTTATATATACAAAGAGTTTGAAATTAGGTAGATCTGTATTACAGAGTCTAACATTTCATGGGTTCATAAATAGTTAATAGGCTTGCAGTCCATGAGGCTATTAAGAAGCTTAGCCCATATTCCCAGTTGCCCCAAAATCACTGGGTTAATGACTTACACAAGGTCACATGGTAGGCAAATGAAGTCTGAGGGAAAAAAAAAACCTTGACCATAGGAAGTTGCTCATTAACAGCTCATAGCCCTAAGCCTCTGTGCTAACCGCCAGATGATCCTCCTTAGATCCTCAAAGCCTTTAAATCTTCATGTCTCTGTATTTAGTACAAAATTGGAATTTTGGATCACAGTGCAGACACTATACAGTATAATAAAGAACAAACTGAAAAGATAGAAGGAATTTGACATATATTTGAAGGAGGAAATAAAGCCTTTGGAACATAGGTTTAAGCCTTTGTTACATTACAAGTACATTAGGGGAGATCTTATACTTGCATTTAAGGTATTCATTGATGATTTCCTATTAAAATACAAAAAACTGCAAAATGTCATATAAATGTATTAAAATGGATACAAACTCAAAATAAAAGTTAAATATTCATAAAAGTGAGTAGAAGAAAGCTGGAATAAGCTTCCAATTAATATTAAGTAGAGTTACACTACTAGAGTTTGACTTAGTAAGTCAAATTACTAAGATTTTTAGAAAACTAGCTATAAAATTACTGTGGTCAGTAGTTGTGTACTATGACAGTATAATGGCAGAGGTAATGGAGTAACATATTTGTCCCATAAAATGTTGCTGACTGTAATGGTAAAGCACCCTTTCCTCATTGCCCATGTTTGGACTCTGCATATTTGCTCTAATAACATAATTTTGACCTTTGTCTTTCCCATTATGATTTTCTAGTAAGTTATGCTACATGTTCGTATACTGCTGCATATCCTGTTATGCTTAACTGTCTGCACATGTATTGATGAATGCTGCTATGCAATTACTCATACAGATTACAAAATTTGTCTGGGTACACTAAAAGTGCTATATAGCAAGAGTGTTTGCCTGCCATAGGTACATTTCTTGATGGGATGTAGACTTTAAGAACTGAAGGGAGTGAAGCTAACTGCGGATATACAAGGAGAGCATAATCACCTATGGTAATATCTGCCATGGTTCAAGACATTGTTTTTTGCAAAGAAAGTAGCAATCCAGAAAATGGGATAAAAAAGATGGGCAGACTCAAATGTTATAATTTACTACTTCTGTGATCTATCCTTAAACATTTACCATTCTGTTAAGTGCTTTAAATAGCACTACTATCCACACAAAGAGGCCTTTGATATAGATCACATCACAACTTTCAGAATGAGGGGGATAGATTCTCCCTCCACACCTTGAGCCTTGCATCTCAAAAGAATCATTGTACTTTTTCTTATAGCTACTTCCTTCAGACTTTTGAACCAAATGTATTTTATTTCTGTACATGCAAACCAAATCCGCCTGTTTCCAGCAAACATACCTTTCCTTGCTCTGTACTGTGTACTGTTGCTGTACTGTGGTGACATAAATGATGCTGCAGATCTGATCCAGGTGTGTTTTACTTAAAGGACTGCTCTAGAAGCTGTGTGAAGCAGTGTGTAAAACATTTTGAAAAACAATTTAGAAATCATGCTGTTCCCAACAGAGTTTTTCTGTTCAAGAACTCTAGAGCTGAATTTTACACCTCCCAACTTAGGAAGTTGTCTCAACATTCTTCATCTGCACAGATGAGTGGTGCATATTTAATATTTCTTAATTAAACAAGTGATTAAAATTTTTTTACCATTTTTAGTGGGTTTTTTTGTGCTTCCTCTTTATAACAAGGGTATGTTTGACTCATTTCTTATTCTTTATACACACTGGTTTTATGTGTAAAAAAATTTTTGATTTTTGCGACACCTTGCATGAGATTCATGAACATTAAGATAGTTTATATATAGACAGTTTATTTTAGATAAATTGGAGACATTGCCATGGTATTTAAAATATACTGAAATTATAGAAGTCCTAGTCTAGAAGGCTATGCCTAACAGGCTAACCACAAGTTCTTAAAACTTGTGTCTTAAACTAGCATTGTGAATTAATGGCACAGTTCAATAATATTAACAGTTATGTGTATAAATATTGTGTTTTAAAACAGGTTTCTAATCCAATGTTCTTGAAAAACTAGCACACAAGACTAATGATAGTCACTTTTATTTATTTTTTTATTTTATTATTTTTTTAACTTTTGCATATTTTATTAGGGGTATATGATCCCTTAAACACTTGGTTTATATATTTTGTTGACCTCTTATAGGTTCTGGCACCTCCTTTGATTTCCATAAGCAAACTGATTATTTATTCCTTGTTGGAACAGAAGAAGGCAAAGTTCACAAGGTAACAAAGTCAATTGCTTAATTTCAATTTCAATATATTAATAAAGTACTATAGCATATTTAACTCTAGAGCTGAATTTTACACCTCCCAACTTTTGTCCTTCAGGAAAGTCTGACTGGGACTAGATGCACATTTCAGTGGAGGCACAGGTGGGAAAACTCCATAATAAACACAGGAGAAATAATACATAGTACACAGATTCAAAGTAAAAATATATTTTTAGAAGACTTGTATTTGAGTAGTAGTTGTGCAGTAAATTACAAAATTAAAATGATGAAATATTTTCAAGTACAAGATGACATGTTCATTGTTCAAGATAAACTTTAGTTTAAAAGTGTTTTAATTTCACCTGTATTTCACCCGTATTTAAGCCTCACATTTGCCCACCGTGCAACAGGGCGATGATTTGTATAGGCGCAAATGCCTTGAAACTCAGTTTTTCCTGAGACATCTGTCAGTGGAACCCTTCCAAGCTTCCCTACTGCATTACAGGTGCACTGAGCAGCGTTGTCACACCTATCTATAGCCTTCAATAGAACAAGCACTTTTGTTAGTCCTAGCACAAAAACAGATGAAACTAGTCCCCTTCCTTCCCTAATGGTACATATGGTAAAAACCTGCTATAATGCTATGGTAAAAAATGGTATAATGGATGGGCAGTTTCCCATCATTTCACTGCCAAGCCTGATTGACATGGGTATCCTGAGGCAATGTAGTAATTACCTCATGTATACTGACAACCACTTACTCCTAAAACAAATACGCTATGTGAAAGTTGCAATTACACTATGGAATTGGAATCAGTTCTGTCATGTAACAACAAACGACATCAAACTGGTTTTCAGCACACACACATTTCATCTCTCACAAACAATGACGCCATGACACATAAACCCACATATGCAGAGGTAATCACTAGAAGCCTACCAAAAGATCAGAGACCTCCCAAATTGAATCACTTGCACATACTGCTGTGCAAATAGAAACCACTACACAAAATAAATAACACATACACCAGTGTCTCAGCAAATAAGCTCCTAAGGCAAAACACCTCAAAATCTGATGTCTTGGTCATAGGTGACGCCATAGTGAGACACACAGATGTCTCCCTCACCAGACTAGACAGAGAAGGTCACAGTCAGCTGCCTCTCAGGTGCCAGGATCCATCAAATCACACATGCACTCAAGTCACTCAACAACAAGTACCAGTATGACTTTGTCATAGGCCATGTTGGGATGAATGACTTAAGATGTACCTGTCTGGACTATATGAAGAGAGACATGACTGAACTCTTAGATTATGTGTAACAGGCAGGTGTGACCCTAGCCTTAAGCTGCATTCTACCTTCATTCAGGATGATGCCACAATATAAACAAAAAATGATTGTCATCAATAATTGGCTTAGCTTGTGGTGTCAAGTCCAGGGAATCCAGTATCTGTCAGCCTGGGAAGACATGTTGACAGGCCACTCTGCTTTGCCAGAGATAGTTTGCAGCTGTCTCCTGTAGCCATTCGGATACTAGCAGAGGTACTTGCCTCTCCCATTGTGCGTTTTTTAGGCAATGTCAGAACAACAACATTTCTGATGTAACAAAATCCATTCGAGACAAACTCAAGGTTCTGCTGCTTAATGTTAGGAGTCTAAACATGAAACTACACTCATTGGAACCACTCCTCACTGTGGAAGATGCAGGCATCTGAGCAGTCACTGAGACATGGTTCAAGGCCAGAGAGAGCACCCCAGCCATGCAAGACTGCAATGTCTTCCACACATTCAGACCTCAAAATGAGTGTGAAAGAACCAAAGGTGGAAGTGTATCCATCTTCATTAAAGCAAAGTGTAAAGTATGACTCTCTCGAACTGCTCCATGTCCAAATAGCTATAGGCAAAATATCCTAACACATCATTGCTAGCTATAGGTACCTCACCATAAACTAAGAAAGGCACACCGCCTACCTGGACTTACTGGAGTCACTTGCCAAACAGTCCAACACCTTAGTCATGGGAGATTTCAACCATCCTTCCATCGACTGGGTGACATACACGAGCATGAACATGCTCAACCAAAGGTTCCTGCACTTTGTCAATATAAATACTCTGGAACAGATAGTCTGCACCCCCACAAGAGGCTCAAATGTCCTTGACATAGTACTCACTAACATGGGAAATCACTGCACTTCCCTGTGTGAAGCCCTCCCCGGTAAGATCAGACCATAAATCAGTCTCGTTCGAAGTAACTATTGAACCTGTCACCACCACAGGAGCAACAAAAAACTAAAAAACTTTTCCAAAGCAAACTACAATGTACTAAGTGATGGTATAAAATGTTTTATTCCCCCCACAGTTGCAGACAACAATGACTCGTGCAGAGGTACACAAATGCCCTGTATAAAAACTTATGCAACTGTACAGTCTTGCCTGTACCTGACTGGATTAAAACCAGGTCCTTCCAAAAATAACAAGCCACCCTGGTGGTCCTCAAGTATAAACAGGTTTTATAACAAAAGGAAGAAACTGATGTCTAAGAGCAAGAGAGAACAGATGCAGCAGAGGAATAATTCCCTCCACAGCTTGAACAAGAAAATCAGAAATCTTGTAAAGTCCTCTGAAGCTAATTGTGAAGCTAAAATAACATCCCTAGCAGGCATTCTTTAACTATTTTCAAAATCTAAAGGGGAATGCTCAGCTATGTGTCAAACTGGTAGTAGATGGTACCACTTATACTATACTGGAGGAAATTGCCAATCTGTTAGATGACAGATTTGACAGAAACTTCAACCAAAGCCATACCCCAAAGCATACCTGATACCATCTGCCTAGTATCTCTAGAGATCAGGTCATATCTGCACTCTCCAAGGCCAAAATAGGACCAGATAACATCCCAGGTTGCTTATTAAATAATCTAAAACAGGACCTAGTGGACCCACTTGGTATTCTCTTTAACCATAGCCTGAGAACTGACTTTATTCCAGCAGAGTGGAGAACAGCAACAGTAATCTCCTTGCACAAAGGGAGGGGGGGCATCAACTGACCCTGGGAACTATAGACCTATAAGTCTAACCAGCCTCATCTGCAAGGTCATGGAAAGAATCATCATGCACCTTATCAACAAGGAAATAGGCAACCTTCAAACTTTAGACCCAACCCACTTAGGCTTCACTAGGGTGGCTCATGCTTACTAAACCTAGTAGACTTCTTTGAGAAAGTCATTAAAGCCCTGGGTGAAGGTAAGCTAGTGCATACTGCCTATCTCGACCTAGCCAAGGCTTTTGACATGATACCCACTTAGGTATCATTGAGAAACTCTGCCAGCTGATGCTTAACTGTTAGATGGGTCGCCAATTGGCTTGCCGACAGAACACACACTCTCAAAGTTGGTGACTCCACCTCTACCAGTAGACTCATCACCAGTGGTGTACCACAAGGATCTGCGCTGGGCCCTGTACTGTTTGGAATCTATTTCTCAGAAATTAAGGTTAAAGAAGATGGCCTTTGGCATACCAAGTTTGCTGATTGCAAATTGAGGGCAATCCTTGAGTCCTCCAATGATGTTAACATATTACAGGAGGGGCTAACACAGACAAATGACTGGTGCCAAAGCCATGGTCTAAAACTAAATGCAAAAAAGTGCACTATTATGCCCTTTAGCAAAGCAGATTTCCCTGCTAATTACAATATTGACAGCAGCCCCCCTAAGTTCAAATCCAGTTGTGCAAGATGTGGGAGCACAGGTAGATAGCAATCTGAACTTTGACCACCAAGTTTGAACAGTGGTAAGGAAAGCCTTCTATGGTGTGCATCTCATAAGTAAGGGCATTGCCTCCAGGTCTAAGGATGTTATTACTCCACTGTACTCTACTCTCATCAGACCATTAATAGAATACAGTGCCCCCTTCTGCATGTACCTCAGCAGACACCTGCAGCAGCCGGAGAGACCACAGAGATTTCTCACCAAGAAAGTACAGGGTCTGCAAACCATGACTTACATGGATAGACTGAAAGTCCTGTCACTATTCTCTGTATCATATAGGCTGCTGAGAGGCGACTTGTGCCTGGCCTACAGGGCAGTCTCTAACCCTGCCCTGATAGATATGCTGCACATCTGCACATCAAATGGCACAAGAGTCACTCACACTAGGGATCTTAACCTAGCCTGTGACATTAACAGAACATGCGGAGGGAGAGATATATCTGCCAGAGATTTCCGGTACTCTGGAATAAACTTCCAATTCACATGAAGCAGAGATCCTCACTGACCCTATTCAAGTACAACCTGGAGAAATGGATGGGAGATAGCAAATTCACAAACAAGCACTAAATGTTCAAGAAAAAGAAAAACGACAGTTGAATAAAAACACCTTATAAAACAACAGAGAGAGCGGACACACTTTCCTTCCAATGATTAATGATTAACATAGGTTAAAAAAAAGTTAATTTAAATAAAAAAAAAAGACATCACATGACCCGAGCCCAGGATCATATGACCAGAAATTCAATTAAAAGGGTCAATATTTAATACATATAAAGGTACATAAACAGATTATTTATATTGATTTCTGACTTATGTTCTATAATATTTCTTTTTCAGTTTTTTTGTTTTCCATATATAGAACAAGACAGGCAACATGTGTGTGCTAGGTACCACATTATTAGATATACACGTTGCCAAATCATGAAATACAAATATTCTTTTGGATACTGGATGTTGGAACATACTATTAGAACCCAGATCCATACTATTGGAAGAAATTATATCATTGCAACAACTGCAATTATGACAACAACTGTGTTTTATAAAGATAGCAAATTCACCCCAGGGGTGGCACCCATGTCCCTCATGGACAGGGATAGTCAGTATTTATCACAGACTCACTCTGTGAGTTACATCCATCTAACCGAGGACAATTGAGGCAATTTGAGATTAACATGGCTAGGCTTGTAAGGGCTCTAGGGCCTCTAGCCTAGTAACCTCCAGTGAACCTATAAGAAGATCTAAGGCTAAGCAGATATAATTTAGATAGCTGATATTACAGTAGAAGTATATATCCAGACAGTATGGTTTTAAAGATAAAGGATTCCGGAAGGAAACATAATGTAAGCTTTCTATGCATAGCAAGCATGCAGTTAGGAAAGTAGGGTTGGTGCACTGGAAATGTGATTCTTAATGTTAAAATTTGCACCACATGGACACCAAGCCAGTTATTAACTCATTCAAGCCTATAGTGCCGTTTTGTATACTTCCTTTTCACATCCATAATTCTATATGGTGTCCAGAACCTTTTTGGGTCTGGCTTCATTTACTAAGTGACTTACCAGTTAGTAATAGGCAATATTAGAAAGGGTAGCCAAATAATAATGGTTAAGGTGTTTACCTTACAGACATATGGTACAGGGTTTGATTTTCATCTTTGAAAAGGAAATTGGCTAGCTTTAAAATGGCACATTAGGGCAGTTAGCCTGGTATATTCCTAGGAACTATTCTCATTTCCCTTATGGACAGGGACAATCTGTAAGATACTCAAGACATAGGCACAAATCCATGCCATCTTCTTGTCCCTAGGGGCCATATGTTTGGCAAAATCAGATTATAATGGCTAGGTTTGTAGGGGCTCTTTAGCCGTTAGCCTAGTAATCTCCTATGAAACTATGAACATATACCACTATGGCTGTTAACCTAGGATATACTACAATAGAGAAATTAATCACTTATTATCCATATTTTCATATCTGAGAGCCCTACATGTTATTGAGGGGTATGGTGTGATACCCCATGGTGGGAGACAGAAAAATTAATTGTCAATGTCCTTTTATATCACACTATACCTGATATATTGCTAGTTGTTTGTTAGTAATTATGAAGATAAACAGTATTTCCATATGTGCGTAAGCATGACAGGTGAAACCTTAGATGTTGTCAAAGAAAACTGCCTTTCAGATTTGCATTGTAAGCTGAACATCTTGAGAAATATTCAGTTTTATTTATTATGCTAATTGTACAATTAAGCATATGTTTTCATATTTCTGTAAATATCTCAATAAACATGCACTAATAGAGGAGTTTCTTGTCATATGGAAGCTTGTATCTGGTTAAAATGTTCTAACAATGTATGTCTAGGTTATACAATTTCCAAGATTTGATAAATTGCTTGTGAAAGTTTAGCAAAAAATATAATTTTGGGTTTGTGTGCATTATAATATATTATAGTGTTTATGGAAAGACTAAGAATTTGCTATTATTACTGTAAGGAATACTTCCTATTGATAAAATTTCAATTTGTACAGTTTTAATAGCTTATATTGTTCAGAAAGTATTTACTTTTGTTTATCTTATCCTTTCCAAGTTTATTTTTCAGAAAATGCTCTGGAATGCGATGTGTGTAGCCTACTAGAGGTGCAACATTCCACACCACTTAGGTGTTAATGAGTTAATACGTGCATATTCAAGAGTCCTAAAGTATGTGAATGGAATTTGCAAAAGAAGAAATAGATATATTTTGGACAATATATCTCTGAAGATCCTGTGGAACATAACAGAGATGCTAAATGGATATCAGAAGCAAAAGAAAGAATATGAAGTTTAAATGTACAGGATATGAAATGGGATAAAGTAACAGCCAGAGAGATTGAAGAAAAGTTAAGAAAACTCCTAATTGGAAAACCCTAGGCCCAGATACAGTACCTAACTTCTGTCTAAAAGTGTTAATATCTTTACATGAAGATTTAGCATGAATAAGAACTATTTGCATGCTCAACCAGAACAAACACCAGCTTGGATGACAACAGAAAAAACAATGCTCCTACTTAAGATTGAACCTGTCCTAAAAACTATACACCAATAAATTGCCTTTCAATGACGTATAAACTGTAGATCAGTGTGTGTGATATACCTTTAAGAAGCTTTGCAGTGAGTCAGCACATGCATGTAAGTACTGAGCACATACAAGCAACAGTGCTATTTTTAGTGAGCAGCCAGATTGTGAGTATGCAAGTATGTCGTTGTCACTTAGTTTGCTTAAGTTCAGTGTTCCTGCCATCCATCGTGATGTATTTGTATACAATAAACTACTTAAATGAACAGTCGAGCCTTAACATCTTCTTAAGGAACATAAGAAGAGCAACATGGTGTCAGAATGGAATCCAGAGTTACAACCATGAGGCAACCAGTTGAAGTTGGAGGAATATACAGGAGTGGATCATCCCTACTGCTCAAACGAATCGCAAAACAGGTCAGAAACAAATTCCAGGTACTAAGACTTGCTTAAATGATTTTTTTGTTAAAAATATAAAACAAAGCATTCAGAACGACTTTCTTACTAAACAAAATGTCCGAAACTGTGACACAGTGATAAAAATATTTGAAATAATTTTGAAAATGTTTGAAACAATATCCAAATCGCATAAAATGTACAAAAAGGGAAAACTACCATATTTTTTCACTATGTGCTACTTTTTCATATTAACTAAAATATCCAAAGTGTACAAAGTGTTTGCAAGTGTGTGTAGTATTACAGTGCGGTTATTTTGCAGAGTGCAGTTATTTCAAAGAATATTTTGTAAAGTACAGTTATTTCAAAGCATATTTCTTAGAGTACAGTGTTTCAAAGAGTTTATTGTGCATTTGATTATTATTACAGGTACCTGGTGTGTGTGAAAGTTTATACACAATTACAAGAGCCATTTTACATTGTGTTTTGCTATAATCTGTGAGCATGGCAGAAGGTTTTCATAGACCTGCACTGCTTGCGTTTGATAACAATATTGCAGAAAATTGGAGAGTGTTTGAGCAGAAATATGATATTTTCATACAAGCTGCTTTTTTTGACAAAGACACATGTACAAAGGCATTTATTCTGCTTAATTTAGCTGGTTCTGAAGCCATTGAATGAGAGTGTTCATTTGTGTATGCACCTGCTGTGTTTGCAGGAGAGGGGGAAGACCACAATATAGTGGTACTGGCTGAAACAAGAGAAGACTCAGATTGCTTAAAATATAAATTTAGAGAAATGTGTAACCCCAAATGAATGTTATAATGCAAAGGCACTTATTTTACAGAAGAGATCAAAAGCCTGGTGAAACTTTTGCAGCATGTATAACTGACTTGAGAAACAAGGCTAAAACATGCAGATTTGGTGATTTGAGAGGTGAGTTGATAAAAGACAGGCTTGTGTGTGGTGTTAATAACGACATTGTGAGAAAGATTTTGCTTTGAGACAGTGATTTAATGTTGAATAAGGCCATTGAGATTTGTCAGATATACGGGCTTACAGAAAGGCACACAAGTATGTTTACAAATGAGAATAGCTGTGGAAGGCACAGTGACAAAGCTCATGTTGGTAGTATGCAGCATGTGGTTAAAAGAAACAGGCCTAAGCACATGGCAGCTACTACAGGTCCTGTAACAGTCCCTGGGAAACTCCGTCTTTCCAGCAAATTCCAGAGCATGCTCAGTGAAGCATAAGGGTGAGTCAGCAAAGTCAAAACATGTGACCCACCTAGCTTTATAGTCAACTGTCATAGTTGTGGTGGTAATCACAAAGACAAAAGAGAAAAGTGCTTAGCTTTTGGTCAGCAGTGTCATTCTTGCAATAAGTAGAATCATTTCAAAAGATTTTGTAAGTCAAATAAGGCACATTCTGTTATTAAAGAGGGCATTCCAAGAGGCAAGTTGATCAATTAGAAAGCTGCAACCCTACTTTTTATGTTGATGGTGTGTCTGTGCTTGATGAAACAGTCAGTGCAGTAGATTTGTGGGCAAAGAATGAAATCTTTTGAACTGTTTGGATTAATTACAGTCCTGTACAGCTCAAAGTAGATACTGGCTCAAAGTGCAGTGTTATGTCAGCAGAAACGTTTGCTAGAGTAAAAGCTACAGAACAGCTTGATTTAACAAAGTGTGCAAAGCTTGTTGCTTATGGTGGTGAAGAGATTCAAACCAAAGACTCAGTGGTGGTTTCATGTTACTCTGCTGGAAACAGCTATGATTTACAATTTTTCATAGTTGAGAGACATGTATAATCATTATTATGACTCAGAGACAGCTTGAAAATGGAATGGCTTTCACTTAATAAAGAAGTTCACCATGTAAGCCTGAATGACAACAGCTCAAATTTCGCCCAAACTGTTTTCTCTGAGTGTGCTGATATTTTTGCAGGCAAACTACCAGTTGTGTACTCTATGAAGTTAGACCCAGAGGTCAGCCATCCGACCAGCACGGAAAGTTCCACTAGCTATGCAGAGTAGAGTCAAAGCCGAGCTAGACAGAATGGTGCAGCTAGGAGTAATTTGTCTAGTAGAAGAACCTACTGAATGGGTATCCTCCATGGTGGTAGCTCATAAGAAAAGCTCAGATGATATCAGAATATGTATTGATCCAAGAGATTTGGACAAAACATTAAAAATACCTCATCATCCAATGCGCACAGTTGAAGAGGTTGCTGTCCTCATGCCAAATGCCACTGTTTTTTCTATCTTAGATGCAAAGAGTTAATTTTGGCAAATTTCGCTTGACCAAAAATCTTCATCATTAACCACATTCAGTACGCCATTTGGAAGATACAGATTTCTGAGAATGCCATTTGGAATAAATTCTGCCAGTGAAGTCTTTCAGCGTGCAATGGAGCAAATTGTTTTCTGGCTATCCCTGTCCTATTATAGTTGATGATATTCTAGTAAGAGGCAGTGGTGAAGTCGAACATGACAGGAACCTCAAGAAAGTTCTGGAAAGAGCATATGAAGTGAATCTTAAGCCAAATCCTCAGAAGTGCAAGTTCAGGCTACAAGAAGTTGCTTATATTGGTCACTTGTTTACCAGTTCAGGCTTACGACCCGATCCTTCAAAGCAAACAGCAATTCTCAAGATGCCAGCTCCAGACAATTTCCAAGCCCTACAACGTTTTCTTGGCATAGTCAACTATCTAGGAAAGTTCATTCCAAATTTAAGCCAACTTTCAGCACCGCTCAGAGAGCTGACATGCAAAGGTGCAATTTGGTCATGGTCAGAACAGCACCAAAGAGTATTTGATGTCCTGAAGCAGAAAATTGCCAACCCACCAACTCTCAGCTACTATGATGTGCACAAACCAGTTACTCTTTCCTATGATGCTTCTAAATTTGGTCTAGGTGCAGTCATTCTTAAAGACGGTAGACCAGTAGCCTGTGCATTGAGAACTCTTACCCAGACTGAAATGCTATATGCCCAGATTGAGAAAGAGCTTTTAGCAATTGTATTTGCATGTTCTAAGTTCCATGACTATATTTATGGTCGACCTATTCAGATTGAAACTGACCACCAACCTCTTGTTACAATTTTAAGAAAGCCTGTGCATATGGCTCCAGCTAGACTACAACACATGATGCTCAAATGGCAAAAGTACAATTTCTGTTGTTTGCACAAAAGTCAAACTTCTTTATCTTATTGATACTTTATCCAGATCGTCCAGAAAAAAAACACAGAAGAGCATAACAATGAGCAACTTGATTTTGAAGTCATGGAAGTGAGAAATTTTTCTTACACGTCTTGATGAGCTCAGAATTCACATAGCTTCAGATCCAGTTCTCTAGAAGCTAAACATCTTTATCAGTTGAGGATGGCCTTCAAAGCAATCTTGATTGCCATTTGAAGTGCAACCTTATTTTCCATACAGAGAAGAGATTTTGTCAGACAATGGTATTAATATAAAGGTCCTAAAGTGGTTGTTCCAAAGTCCTTGCAACAAAAGTACATTAAGTTCTTGCATCGGCCACCCAGGAACTGATTCTACGAAAAGAAGGGAGGGAGGTCTAGTATTTTGGCCTTCTATGTCAAAAGATGCAGAGAAAATGCTTTAATTTTGTTCAGTATGTAATAATTCAAAGCCGCATTGACAAAAAGAACCACGTTAGTTAAGCCAGATTCCTAAACTACTTTTTTCGACAGTAGCTACACATATCTTTGAGTGAAAAAGTCAACATTATTTGCTGTTAGTAGACTCTTATTCAGACTGGTTCAAAATCGACCTACTTTCCAACCTAACTTCCATTACTGTCATTACTAAGTTGAAGCGACATTTTTCTGTCCATGTTAGTCCGCACAGAGTTATTTCTGAGAATGGTGCACGGTTTACAAGTCAGCAGTTTAAAAGTTTTGTAGAAGAGTGAGACTTTGTATTATGAATTGTCCTGAATACCCTCAGTCAAATGGCTTGGCTGAACATGCAGTTCAACGTGCAAAGTAGCTGTTAAGAGAAATCCAGATGTGACAATACAGATGTTTTTCTCAACTTGTTAAATCTCAGAAACATTCCTCATGATAAACATCTTGGTTCACCTGCCATAGACTTATGTCGAGACAAACCAGAACCACACTACCAATCAGCAGTAATTTATTGGTTCCAAGTGGCAAAACCAACAAAGCAGTAAAAGCCTAACTGTTGAAAAGTGTTTCTCTCAGAAGCCTTACTATGATAAAACCAGCAAACCACTCCATTCTTTACAAAAAGGGGAGATAGTGAGGATGCAGACATCAAAAGGTTTTGATTGCATTGGATTTGTGAAAGAGCCGAGATTGTACATTATGGAATCACAAGGAATGCAATTCAGATGAAATCGGAAGCATTTGTTACCAGTGTCTGAACCAGTGTTACAGCATCTTATATTCCTGTTCCAGAGAACATTCCATCAGCAGGCCCCTTTCCTGAGAAAACCATTAAACTCCTCAAGCAGAACATTCCCCAGTGACTGTCTCTCTTGCTAAACCTATTCCTAACTATTATGTTATGAGATTAGGTCACTTCTCAAAACCTAGTTCCAGGTACAAGGCAACCTGGACATGACTGTTGTTTTTTCTTTATTAGTGTCTGTATAATTGCATGGCTATTGAAATGTCATTGTTTATATGAGACAGCTCAGTAAAGAGGGAGGATGTAGATCAGTGTGTGGGTGATATACCTTTAAGAAGCTTTCCAGTGAAGTCAGCACCTGCGTATAAGCACTGAGCATGTGCAAGCAAGAGTGCCATTTTGAGTGAGCAGAGTGTGAGTATGCAAGTATGTATGTAGTCAGTCAGTTAGATAGTTTATTTAAGTTTAATGTTCCTGCCATCCATCCTGATGTATTTGCATAAAATAAACTACTTAAATGAACACTTAAGCCTCAATGTCTTCTTAAGGCACATAAGAAGAGCAACATAAACTATCCACTACAATTGATGCCGACAGAGTTTATAGTCATTTAGAAGGAAAGAGTCATGGCAATAGAACAAAAGGGTAATAAAAGAAAGTCATATGGAACAAAGGATCATTTGTTGTTAAATAAAGTCATAATGGAGAACTGTAAAAGGTGAAAAATCTAAGTATGGCATGGATAGACTACAAAAAAGCATTTGACAGTATCCCACATTCATGGATAAAAGAGTGCTTAAAAAAGTATGATACACTCTACTCTGATTGATTACATTGCAGTGACCATGAAACAGTTGCAAACCACTTCACAGTTAACCCATGATAAAGGTCAAATTATTACTCCATGGATAAAAATCCAAAGGGGTTATTCCAGGATGACTCTTTGTCACTGTTGCTCTTTCTTCTTGCCTTTAACCCATTAAGCTGTCTACTTAACAGATTATGTCATGGTTACAATTTGGCTCCCAGAAAACAAGAAAGTGTAAAGGCTTCTCATCTTTTTATGGGTGATTTAAAACTGTATAGTTCATCAGACGAGGAAGTGAAAGGACAACTGCAAGTGGTCAAAACTTTTTCAAATGATATTAAGAATATCATTTGTTCCTGATAAGTGTGCAAAAGCAGCCTTTAAGGCATAAAAGCTGCAGCACCAAGAAAACATCAGTTTGGGACAGGAATGTGATGTAAAAGAACTTGAGCAAGAGGGAGTATATAAATATTTGGGAATTGATGAAGGATCACCAATAAAACACGAAGAAATGTGAGTAAAACTTAGTGAGGAATATTTCAGAAGATTAATTAATACTGAAAACAGCACTGACATCTAGGAACAAAGTCCAGGTTATAAACCAATTTGCTCTACCCGCCCTAATGTACACTTTTGGAGTGATTGACTGGCCCCAAAAGGAATTGGATAGGTTGGACAGAAAAACAAGAAGGATGCTTCATGCTCATGAAATAATTTATAAAAATCAGTGCATATCATAGGAGGTTACTAGGTTATTGTCTTGAGGCCTTATAAGCCTAGCCAAGAATTTAGTCCATGTTTAGACAAGCCAGCACCCAAAGCCCCTGTCCAGCAGGGATGCAGGTGGAATCCCAGGCGTGTATTTTCTGTTTCCCATCCAGTTTTCCAGGTTGCGCTTAAAAGGGATAATGAGGTACTCTGACGTGGAGAGGGAGTCTATTCCACAGATGGTGGGGGTCTCTTGGACACAAATCTGTCCCGCCAACAAGTCCTACTGATATCACAGACCAGGTTGAGGTCGCACGTACAGGTTGCCTAAGTGGAGCTTGACTTATGGATGTGTAGCAGTCCCATCAAGACGATGTCTGAGATTGCTTTGTATGCCAGACAGAGGTCACCCCTGATGAGTCTGTATGAAACTGAGTAGAGGGACAGGGCTTTTAGCCTGTCTGTGTAGGGTAGATGTTTAAGTCCCTGGATTCTACTTGGGAGGAACCTCTGTGGTCTCTCCAGCTGCTGCATGTGCTTTGCAAGGTACATGCCGAAGGGGGCATTGTGCTCAATAATTGACCTTATAAGAGAAGAATATAGGGAAGTTATGACCTCTTTGTCCCTGGATGAAATACCCTTACTTATGAGGTGGGCCATATATGATCAACAGACCAAGATGCTTTGCTAGAGATGGCCTGCATCTGTCTCACTTCAGGCTTCTGGCAAAGGCCCTTGCCTCCCCCATAGTGCCTTTTTTAGGAAAAGTCATGAGGTCGACAGTAGCAACATAAAAATTTCAACAAAATGCAAATTAAAGGTCATGCTGCTAAATGCTAGGAGTCTAAACATGAAGCTGCACTCATTGCAAGCATTCTTAACTCTGAAAGATGCTGACATTTGAGCAGTCACAGAAACCTGGTTCAAAGCTGCGGAGAGCACCCCGGTTTTACCTGGTTACTCATCCTATCATACATTCATACCCCAGATCTCATTTGCTGCCGTTGTCCTCAGACGTAGGCACCTTCTCTCGAGCTTTTGTATTACTGGTTCGTAAGTGAATTTGTTTTCTTTGCCTAAAATATTTTTTTTTTCTTGCTTCTCTGCCTCCCTCTTAGCTTTAGATGCAGCATCAGGCTCTTTACTGTTTTTAAATAGTATTTCCCTTGTTTTTACCATAGTTGGTATTCTCTGTCATACCCTTTAACACAGGGTAATTCTTTGATTACCATTGCTGGTAATCATTTCCTTCTTTCCACCTTTTTCTTAACCTTTTACTAACTTTTATAAAAATAAATAAATAAATAAATAAACTCCTATCGTATTCCCTTTAGTTGTTTTTTCTAGACAGTCCTTTTTATTGTAGGACTGTTTTATATATTTTACGTTTGTTAACCGGGAAAGTCCGACTTGGAACGAGCCAATTTTCAGTGGAGGCCTGGGGAGAAATGCTCCAGATGCATGTTTTTGTAACGTGGGAGGAAACCAGAGCACGTGTAGGAAACCCACACGAACGCAGGGAGGACATGCAGACTCCCCACAGAAGACACCCCAGCTGAGAATCAAACTGGAGAACCTCTTGCTGTGAGGCGACAACGCTACCGCTGCACCACTGCACTGTCCATTGATTCATATTTTTCAGTTACGACTGACAAGCTGACAGCATTCAAAAACTGCACTTCTTGTGGGCATAAAATCCCTAACTCAGATACCCGCATGGAGTGCTTTTATTGTCCTGGACCCACCCATCTGGATACTAACTGCAATATTTGTGCTGTATTCAATCCCAGGGAGTTAGCTGACAGACGTAGCAAACATATTTTAGATGGACTCCATCGTACTGCTTCAACTCCTTCCTCAGGGGCTCAAATTCCCAGCAAAACTTCTAAATCTGTTCTTTCGAAGCCAACAAAGCACTCTCCAATTAAGTCCCCTAGGACTTCAGTGGAACCATCTGCCAAAATTTTAATCTTCGGATCCAACATCCTCTGATCTGAAGGTTCATTTTTCAAATCCAAAATTGTAGGATCACAAAGTTTCAGATCCAATCATAATATCAGCCATTCCTACAGCTTAGGTCGCAGATCCTAAGCCTTTGGATCTGAAATCTGGTACTTCAGACAGCCAAAGAACCCTTTCCCCAGAATTCATTCTGGATCTGATCTCTCCTATTCTGCACTCTCCCTTCATGCAAACTCTCAAAAAGCATTCCAGGCCTTAGTCCACCACATCTTCCAGGTCCTCCAGAAGTCTGTCTGAAGCGGATGTGGATAGGATGATGTAAACATTTCTCAGAGCTCAGATCCAGATGGGGGTCATACCTGCTCTGTCTTCTGTTGGATCTGTGAGTCTTCCAACCACTACTCACACAATACTGTCTCCTTCTCCGATCCACCCTTTGGTTTTAGAGCCCCAGGATCCACTTCTTCAATTCTGACAGCATCCCTGATGAGTTCCGCCCCTATACATTCAGATCAGAACAGGTCCCAGAGCAGAAGTGTAGGCATCAGGTCCATGGGGCCTGTATCTACTCTGATATTATCAGATCTATCCTTGCCCCTTGGAGCCTCAGTGCTGGACAGCTCATGTCCAATTCCCTCCTCCAGGCACGAATCCAGTAGAAGTTGTGATCTACCTGTACTGGAAGTCTCAACTGTGGTGCAGGTGGCCACAGCTTCTCTGGGCCTGTCTGCCTTTGAGGTTGAGAAAGGGCCTTTTCTCTTCCTAGAGACCTGGCCTCTCATCCCTTGGATCCACTCCTTAGTCTCTCCTCAGTTCTCATCTCTAAGTCAGTCAGGCCTATTCCACAGGGATGGCCAGTTCCAGCTAGCTTCCAATCAGTACCCGTAGAAGAACTCACCCTCTCTTCAGATACCTCCCCTGAACATCCCCCCAGAGGAGATCCATCAGAAGAGAACATGCAAGAGGAGGCATATATATTCCCTGTTGTAATCTCTCATGGAAGATACTGATTTCAGTGAAGGGGAAGGGTCCCCCAGATCACCACCAGACGACATCTCCTTTGGAGACATATTAAAGATCCTCAGGCAGAAAGGTGGTCGGTCTTTTGATAATCCTTCTCCAGAGGAATTGGTATTTTTGGAAGCTTTTGGGTCTGGACCATCTACATCTTGGGTTATCTCTGCTGGTGGATGAACTCATTGATTTAGTTTCCTGCTGGGCATGGAAGGAACTGGATACTGTTGTGCCCATTCCAAGATGAGCTGACAAATTCTTAGTTCCTACTATGGATAGACCCACTGGAGCAAAGGAGTCGCAGTAAATGCTATGGTGGTAGCGGCAGCCACTAAAAAAAGAGCTAGCAGAACAGAGCTTGTCTGTCCCTCTACCAGACAGAGAGAGTCTAGGGTACTGGACAGATTCAGAAAGTGAGTCTTTGCCTTGGCAACTTTCACCTTAAGGTCTCTTAACTAACTGCACATTTCACAAAACAACAGAGAGATTTGACTAGGGAGCTATCAAATTCTCCCTCTCTCTGAGTCCATGTCTGCAGAAGATTTCAAAAGATCATCCTCTCATCTGGCCACTCTTCTGTCAATTTCCAGTGCTTCCCTGAGGTTGATTTCTCATGCAGCTGAAGGAACCTCACAAGCTTCCGGTTCAAGGATTGCCACAAGTAGGCATGCCTGGATTTAACTGTGCAACTTTGCAGATCCTTTCAAGACATCTTTCATCAATGTTCAGATTGATGGTAAATCTTTATTTTGTCCATTGGTAAAAGAAATGCTTACCCACAGTGAAAAGAAAGGGAAGACCCTGGCTTCCATGGGAATAAAGATTTCTATCCCTCAATAAACCTTTTCTAGGAATCAGAGAGGAGGTAAGAAAATGTGTTTTTGCAAATCTCAGGGACTTTTCCAAATTGTGCATAGGGATAATTTCTCCAGAGGCAGAGGAGGCAGTTCTAATTGTAGACATTGTCCTAGTGGAAGAGGAGGCCAGCAAAATCAGGGTTTCCATTCTTTCTTTCCAGACAGACCCTTTCATTGCTCCTGAAGTGCTGCCTGACAGCCCATCTCTGGAGGCAATTGGGGGACAGTTGTCTTTGCACCCAGATGCCTGGGCGGCAATAACAGAAGATTCCTGGGTGCTAAGAATAATATCCAGGGGTTATTCCAGACCATTTTTCCAGCCCCCTATGTACAAAAAAAAAGGTTCCTGACATTCAACCCAGTCAGGGGAAGGCAGCAGCACAATAAATTCCAAAGCTACTAGCAAAAGAGTCATGCAAGAGGTCCTACCAGACCAGATAGGATTCCGAACTTACTCATGCTTCTTTTTAGTGCCAAAAAAGACAGAGGATCGCAGACCAATTTTGTATCTGGGCAAATTTATCAATACATGAAAAAGTCAAAGTTCTGAATAGTCACAGTACAGTCCATTCTGCCATTTCTTCACAAGGACCATTGGATGTGCTCTGTAGAGCTTCATGGTGTGTATCAGAACAGACAGGCACTCCTGAACATAATTTACTCTTTCAACTGGGAGCCAGAGCCCTGCCTTTTGGACTCAACACAGCCCTCAGGGTGTTCACCAAATGTATGGCAGTGGTGGCAGCTCACTTGAGACTCAAAGGATTCTGAGTGTTTCCATATCTAGATGACGGACTCCTCAGTGCCCCCTCCATGCATCTCCTTCAACATTCCAGGAACTATTTGCTCCAGATTTGTCACTCACTGGGAATAACAATCAGTTAATTAGTCCAAATCAAACATAACACCAGTACAGAGCCTGGAGTTTATTGGTGCACATGTGAACATGACAATGCAAATTGCATCCTTACCAGCTCATTGCATGGACACACTCAAATCTCAAGTTCATCAGATTCCCATCTGTCTCCTCCAGCCAGATTCATTCTTCAAGCACTGGGGTCTATGGCAGCAGCAAACATTGTACTTCCTTTAGCATGATACTATATGCGTGTTTTTCAATGGATTCTAGCTGTTTAGTGGTCTATTCTTTGACAAACCCTATCTTTTCGTGTCAAGCATACACCAGTTTCCAAACACCACATCATCTGGTGAATCCAGTCAGATGACATTTTGCTAGCCCGAACTTTTGTTCTAACCCCCCCCTCCCATTGGCCACTGTGAATACGAATGCTTCCCAGTTGGGGTGGAGGGGCATTACTTGGAAAGGATGGCCCAAGGCACTTGGTCTACTCGAGAGACCAACTCGTATATCAATATTCTGGAGATGAGAGCAGTCCTAGTAGCATTACAGGCATTTCAAGATGTTCTTCCGCTAGTGACTATTGCGATTCAGACTGACAAGATGTCTGTTGTCTGGTACATCAACAAATGAGGGGGAACCCGATTTCCCCTATGCAGAGAAGCTATGAAAGTTTGGCAATGGGCAATCCCCACCAACTGCTTTCTAGTGGCAATGCATATTCTGGGGAAAACCAACATTTTAGCGGACCAATTAAGCAGGTCCATTCTGATGCCTCACAAGTAGTCTTTCAAGCAATCAGTGGCGGAAAAGATTTTCCATCTTTGGAGCCAACCTTGCTGCAACCACTTTGCATTCCTGCACAACAACAAATGCAGCAGGTATTTTGCTGTGCTCCCCCCCCCCTCATGGGGGAATCACCAATAGATGCTGTAGTCCATATTTGGCCTCCTGGTCTCCTTTATGCTTATCCTCCACTTCCCCTGTTTCCAAAATTCCTGTAGAAAGCAACTAGGTTGAAGATCTCAATCATCCTCGTTGCTCCCTACTGACCTAGACAGGTCTGGTTCCCCTTCCTTTGATCTCATCTTTGCCATCTTTCATGGATACTGGACCCAACTCCAGATCTCCTTTCATACACGTCAGGGATGAGTCATCCCAATATCCCACCATCAACCCAAATGCATGGTTTCTCCACTTCCAATAATTGTCAGACAGCCCAGGCTTTCTTCCCCAGTACATACCATTATATTATCCTTGAAAAAAGACTCTGCTAAGAAGGTTTACAAGAGCAAATGGAAATGATTTTCCCTTTTGGCTTTGAGAAATAATGTTGATCGTTTTTCTGCCCGAGACTCTGTTGTTTTTCAATTTCTGGGTGTTCTTTTTAAAGAAGGAGCTAGCTTTTCTATGATTAAACTACAATTGGCAACCATCTCAAACTTTCATACAGGAGACAGAAATTATTCTTTGGCTTCTTCCCAGTTATATAAAGCCTTTCTAAAATGATTTTTTCTCCTTAGACCACCAATTAAAGACCCTTCACCTCCATAGGATGTGACTGTAGTACTGCAAGGTGTGACTCAAAAACCTTTCGAACCTTTGAAAAAAAATGGCTTAAGATTCCTGTTATGGAAAACAGCCTTCTTAGTAGCTATGACTTCTACAAAAAAGAATTTCTAAAAGTACAGCTGTGTAAAATCTTGCCTTACTGGTAGATGCCACTGCCTTCACTGTTGCCGGATTCTTAACTATATGGGATTCCCCACCTCTGAAGCCTGATGTGTGGCCAGTCTTCCAAAGACTTCTGAATTTAAAAGGTATGCCAAATGTCACCATACATACCCTGTGTAATGTAGGGCATAAAGGTGATGTTCAGGCTTACCAAAACCAGAACTGATTGCACCAAGTGGAACATCAGTCCAAAGAACCCAAGAAGTAACATGTACATCCAGGAAAGTAAAGAACTAGGGAGATGGAGGGAGGGAGTGAATACTGCAGCAGTGAAGGCAAGGACATCTACTGTTATGGTAAGATTTTACACAACTGTGCTATGTCTTTACATTCACTGCTGCAGTATGGGAGAATGCCAAAGCTCAAGAGGAAATTAGGGAGGAGGAAGGGGCAGAAGAATCCCCTAAAAAAAATGTGAAGAACTGAACTAGCAAAACCAGCCCCAGTTCTAGAGATACCATCCCGCTTGTAGTGCTTGGTAAAGATGTGCACAGAAGTCCAGGTAGCTGCTTCAAGAATAGAATTAGTATCTAAGCCTTTGAAAAATAAAAGCACTAGAAGAAGCCACAGCTGTAGTAGAATGAGTCTTAATTGAAAAGGGAAGGCTCTTGCCATTAAAAGTGTAACAAAAGGAAATAGCCCTAGAAATACAAGCAGAAATAGTCTGCATGGATACAGCAACCCCCAAAGATCTAGTATGAAAAGAAACAGTCGATCAGATTTTCTCATAGCCTTGGTCATATCAAAATAAACTCTAAGTTGCCTATGCATGTCCAAAGTATGCAGCACCCTGTCATTGTCAGTTTGTGGAGAAGGGGAAAAATGCAGGGAGATTAATAGACTGATTAAGAGAGAGCTCATTAACCACTTTGGGCATAAAAGAAGGGTAAGTGCACAAGGACACTCTGTCCTCATGAAGAATCAAAACAGGAGTTCAAGCCATAAAGGCATGCAACTTGGACACATGTCTAGCAGAAGTAAGTGTAACAAAAGAACAGTCTTCTAGGAACAATGTTGCAAGGAAGCTTAAGCAGCAGGCTCAAAGGGAGCCTGAGTCAACTTCTCCAAAATAAAATTAAAATCCCAGGGAGGAGGAACAGGCTTCCTGGAAGGTCAAATATTAAGGATGCCTTTAAGAAATTGTTTTACCTCAAATCTAGCAGCTAAAGAAGGAGAAAAAGGCAGACAAGCGGAGATAGCTGATAGGTGGGCCTTAATAGAAGAATAGGCCAAATCAGCATTGAGCAACTCACACAAATAAGAGAGAACCAAAGGAGCATCCATGGTAAGTGGATCTAGGATGTGAGAAAGACACACAAAAGAAAACTTATTTCATATGGATAAGTAGGATTTCTTAGTTGTAGATTTCCTGGCCTCCTGCAGGACTTGCAGTACGTCCTCAGAAGAAAAGGTGAATGTGAGCAATCAAAATTCTATCACCCACAGTGTCAGCTGAAGCATGGACATGTGAGGATGGATGAGAGATCCCTTGTCTTGTGTGATTCAATCCACCCTGTGAGGTAGGTTGTGATGAATGACCCTGGCTAAATGTAGAAGAAGAGGGAACCAGTGCTGTCATGGCCAAAAGGGATTAATCAACAAGATTTTGGGAGCATCCTGTTGAATTTTGAACAGGACTTTCAGAATGAGTGGAAGGGGAGGGAATGCATAAAGAAACATCCCCTTCCAAGAGAATGAGAGGGTGTCCACCTTCTATACTAGAGAACCTGTGACTCTGGCACAAAACAGATTAAGTTGTCTGTTCAGAGAGGAGGCAAAAAGATATACTTGAGTACTCCAATGGTGGATAATGTCCAGAAACACATCCCTGTAAAGCATTCATTTGTGAGAATGAGTTAAGGACCTTCTCAGAGTGTCTGCTGCAATGTTCTGACCCGAAGGGCTATAAACTGCCTGAAGAGTAACTTGACTCTTGACAGCAAGATCCCATACCAGAAGTGCCAACTGGCAAGGAAGATGAGATTGTGTTCCTCCTTGTTTGTTGATAGTATGTGGTATTGTCTGGGAATACCTTGAGAAGCCCTGGAGAAAAGAGAGACTGAAAGACCTGAAGAGCCAGCAGAAGAGCTCTCATCTCTTTGACATTGAGGTGTTCTTTCTGACGACAAGGTGACCACACCTCCTTTACCTTTAGGGAGCCAAAAGTCACTCCCCATCCTATGTCTGAGGTGTCCTGAGAGGGAAGAGGAGGATGAAAAGGGATCCCTCGATTTAGAGATAGCTGCTGAATCCACCAGAGAAGTTCTTGTCTGAGGCAAGGAAGAAGAGGAACTACAAATTCTAGCGGATGAACATGTTGAAGCCACACTGATTCAGAAACCACTGAAACCTTCTCATATGAAGTTTGGCCAGAGGGAGCATGGGAATGATGGATGGCATGAAACCCAGAACTCTCAGAAACTCTCTAGCAGTAATGGAAGCCAGAGGAAGAAGAGTGTGAAACAAAAAATGAGAATTAAGGCCTTTGGAAGGGCATTGATGCAAGCATTGGCACCGTCTGAATCCTGTAATCCAGAAAAACATGATCCTGAGAAGGAGTCAGAGAAGACCTTTTGAAATTTATAGTGAACCCCAGGCCCTGAAGAAGGGATATGGGAAAATGAAGATTTTGCAAAAGGTCTCTGGAGAGGATGCCGGAATCAACAGGCCATCCAAGTAAGGAAATATTTGGATTCCTTGAAGTTTGCAGAAAGCAATCACAGGACCAAGGCATTTGGTAAACACCCTTGGGGCAGTAGAAAGGCCAAAGGGCAAAGCAGAAAACTGAAAATGCCAGGAAGCAACAGAGAAATGCAAAAACTTCCTGAAAAAAGGATGGATTAGAATATGGAGGGTAAGCATCCTTGAGATCCAGAGACACCATATAGGTCTGAGGGAGCAAGAGAGGAAACAGAATCTGAAGGGAGAACATCTGAAAGGAAGGTACCTTTAGAAAAGTGTTTAGATAAGAGAGGTCTAGAATAAGTCTCCAAATGCCCTCTTTTCTGGGCACTAGAAACAGTCGGGAGTAGAACCCTTTCCCCCTTTGGGACACAGGCACCTCTTGAATAGTACCCTGACACAAGAGATCTTGAAGAACTTCTGGTAAAAAGTGAAGATGTTCCTCAGGAGGCTGAGGAATGTCCATAAACGGAGGATGGGATTTCCACACCGTGAAATACCCTTGACAAATGATCGACAGAACCCAAGAATCCTGAGTGATCTGAAGCCAAATCGGAAGAGAAAGAGAAAGGCAAAGAGAAAGAGGAATGTGGCTGGGAAGGGATGGGTAGTCATACAGCACCTGGTTTGTCCAAAAAGGAAGGCTTTGGAGTCCCCAGACATTGAGTAGCCTTAGCAGGAGGAGTCCGTTTGCCACTCTTCTTACCTTTAGAGAAGGATGTGATTGCCTATGAACAAAGACAGGCCTAGCAGGGTAGTTTCTCTGAAGTTTAGGCACAGGAGAAACAAACTGTTTACGGCCTTACCCTTATCCTCAAGGGACTTAAACAAATGAGCAGCAGCTTCCCCAAACAAAAGTTTAGAATCCAGAGGAGCATCCATCAACTTAGCTTTAATATCATCAGGTAGAGGTTGAAGCCTAAGCCAAGAATACCTCCTCATAATTGAACCAGAAATAGCAGCCCTAGAAGAGGCATTCTCCGCATCATAACTGCATTTAACAGAATGATGAATGACTTGAGAGGAAGTCCCTAGCAAGGAAAGAAAAGAAGTTCTACCTTCAGAGTGTGGAAAATGAGAAAGAATTGCCAACACATACCTAGACATATGGGTCTGATAATTAATATCACTAAAAGCTAGGGTAGCAGACGTGTAAACCTTTTTGCCCAGCCTGTCCATAGTTCTGCTGTCCTTGTCAGAAGGCAATACCTTGGGTGAAGGAAGCAAGTGAGAAAGCTTATCAGAAGCTACGGATACTACAGAAGGGTCAGCAGCAGGACATTTATATAAAAAAAAAACAATCCTCAGAAATCCAATAAAACCTATCAGGCTTCTTGGGAACATGGGGGAGAGAATCAGGTGGCTGAGAGGCATTGGAGAAAGAGTCCTGTAAAGCAGCCAAGACAGGAGGAATAGCCGCAGGTTTAGGAGAGTCTAACTGCAGCAACTCATAGAACCTTTTATGGATATCGGTGACCAGAGTACAATCCCATTTAAAAAATGCATCATCCTAGAGAGTGTGTCCTCAAAGGGAATGTTCTCCAAAGGAATATCAGAGCTAATAGATTCCTCCTCCTCTGACCCATAGTCCAAAGAAGAAGGAATTTGAGTAGAATAAATTAGGGAGTCTTCAACAGAATCCAACTCATCCTCAGAAGAATCTTGGTCTCTAGGCCTTTTAAGAGGAGTTAAGGATCAAGGAGAAGCAGGAACTGAAACCCAATGAGGAGGCTTTAAAGACATTAAGGCAGAAAATAACCCCTGAGTAAAAGCCTACCGCTCACATTGTGGATCCCTAGAAGTAGAAGAAACATGTTGAATTTTTTTTTTTTTTTTTTTAAGGGAATGTCCTGAGAAGGCTTAGATCCAGGATGACAGTCAGGAACCATAGCAGGAACTTCTTCCCCAACTAGAAACTGAGGAACTCCCTTAGGCCTCCTCAGAAAAAAATCAACCTTGGTTCCATCTGAACGTACAAGATGGACGCCTGCAAAGCCTCTTTGGACATGCTGCCAGCTGGATCCTCACTGGCCTCCATCACAGTCGTAGCAGAGAAATCTGATAACACAGCCAGGCAAGCCTCCAGGTTCGTAATGACCTCAGAAGAAACACCTGCCAGAGGCTGGACAGCGGAAGATTCCAGTTGTACCTTTTTTAACTTCTTCTTCCCTAACGGCTGACCTTTGGGACAGGAGATTTCTTCCATAGTATCTTTAGCAAGTAGCCTAAGACACTGGTTCTTAGACTACAAGGATAGGAAAGAAATTCTACTGTGAAGGATTTTTGGAACAAATGCCTGACAAATAGAACAAGATGTATGGTCCTGAGAAGGACCTAAGCTAAAAAAGACACATCTTGGCAGTCTCTAGGGAGAATCTGTCTCCCACACTGGCATTTACCCTTCCTGGATGACATTAACCTCAAGGAACACTAAAAACAAGAAAAAAAAAACAAAATCCCCAATGGGGCACTTATCTTGCAAAAACAACAAACAGGCATAGAAAGTCCCTGGAAAATGAAAATGCATTCAACTGGCAGAAAACGGATGCAAGAAAACAAACCAATGTGTAAAAGATACGTTCAGACTGGCGGCAAAGAAGTTCTGATTTTGGTAAGCCTGAACGTCACCTTTATACCCTTCATTACACAGAGTGCATATGGTGATGTTCGGCATACCTTTTAATTTCAGAAGTCTTTGGAAGACTGGCCAGACATCGGGCTTCTGATGCAGGGAATCCCATATTGTTAAGAATACTGCAGCAGTGAATGTAAAGACATCTCTAGGTTCTCTCGTCAAAGGCTGCCTACATTATTTTCCATAAAGACAGGGTTAATTTATGAGCTAACCCTTTTTACCTAAAGTGGCTTCTGAGTTTAACATTAACAAATCCATTCATTTACTGGTTTTCTTTCCAATTTTTTCAAACAAAGGAGAATGCATGCTGCATCTCCTAGATGTGCAGAAACCATTAAGTTTTTACCTATACAGAACAAAACAAATCAGAAAATCAGATCAGCTATTTGTTTCCTTTTCACCAAAAAGATTGGGTCACCTAGTTTCTAAAGTTACATTAGCTAAATAGATTGCAGATTGAATTTCTTGGATCTATTCTCAACAAAGCATCTCTCTACCAAAACCACCTAAAGTCAGTGGTGGCTGGTGACTTCAAATCAAAGGGGGGCTTCAGGAGACAGTTGAATGGATGGGGCCAATGGGAAGGTGTGTGACCAACTAGGAAAGGGTGGAGCTATGCTCACAACCACGAAATCTGGGACTTTAATTAAATTTGTTGCCCTGGGTACCAAACCGTCATTATGAGAGTCCGGTCAAGACAAAATGAAGAGTAGAAGAAAAAAATATTTCAATGCATTGGGTACATGACAGCTTAGTTAATATCTAGATGGAAACAAAAAGGTTGTGAGGCATGAACATTTTTTTAAATACATTACTAGAATGTCAGTCAAAATCAATTATAAAAAACAAGCAGCACTCAACTCAAACCACTTCTCCTTGCACTGCAGTTCTAATTATAATTTATATTCAGTTTTATAAAAGTACCAAGTAACATGCTGAATCTAGCAATCTCTGTGATACCCCTACTTGTAAAAATGTTTCTTATCCAAAAAAGTCCTGCAGCCTGACAACTATCTACTTGTTTCATGGGGAAAACATGATCAAAGTAAAACATGAACAGCAAACAAACAAGCTCAAGATAAATTAATTAAATGATTGCTGCACAGGTTATGGACCACACATGATAGATTGGCATTCTGTTTAGTTTACTGGTAAAGCCTGAAAAGATGACTGCAAGTCTCCAGCAAATGTTGTGAGCTTCTGAAAATGCTGTAATCCTGTCCTTTATTACAAATACTGTCATATGCATTTCAGTACCTAAGGCTTACACTTTATATAGTTTTGTAAATATTCTCTGCATGGCAACAATAAAAAGGCTTTCAATGTTGGTAATTCTTTAACAGTATGCTTATTAAACCTTACTTGCATCTTACAATCTCAGACAAGCTTACCTGATGATCATTAAAACACTGGTACTTAAACACAGAGCTGCAGGCAGTGCAACAACATGCATTTTCTGAGTAATAAAAAGCATAAATCAACAGTATAAAAATATGACAGAAAACCAGAACATTCTGCAAAATCAAGAACAGATGAAAAGTCACTGTAGCACTAGTGCCTACCTTGGATGGAGGGATACTCTGCACACTTAATTGCACAACTGCTCCTTGCCTTGGTTGGACACATCCAGAGTCACTACATGGGGGAGTGGGGTGCAACAAGTATGTCACAATTTGAAAAGTCTCTGGCTGACTCTGTGATGGCCCTGACACATTTGTCATACCTTTCTACCTCAGAGCAAGAAATCTGGACAAAGCCATAAGTAAAAGTGGGACAAAGGTCTAATAATAAGGACAATTTTTAAATATTGCTCTTATAAACTTAGAAAGTCTTTAATGATTTGCCACTAATTTGCTAGAAAACCACAATTTTATGAAAAATGGACCAAAAATGTGATGCAAAAAATATAAAATAGCCACACAGTACAGCTGGGAACCCGTCAAAGAAGGGACACTTTTTAATATTACTACTGTTAAGTTGAGCAGCTGACAAAATAAGGGAATCTATATGCATGTCTGCGATAAAAGTAATCTATAACTCTGATCATTACAATTATTTATTAATTGTAAACCCTCCACATTTTCTTCCAAAATTGCCATTTTGCGGAGGGATTATTGGGGGGGAGAGCAACATTTTGAGCCAAAATTGGATACAGTTGAGAGGTTTGGATATACCTAATTCTAAAGTGAAGACACAAGGCAGGACCACCAGGATCTAAAAATCAGACAAATTTATTGTATATTCAATAGATAAGCGCTTTCACATGTAAAAACATGCTTCATCAGATCTCAAAAAACAGTCAAGCAGCCTAATTTAAACAGATTTAAAATACTGCCAACCAATCCAGTTCACAGCAGAAAAATCAAGTTAATTAATTAACTAATTAACCCCTTCAGTAGTAAGGCAAATGCTGAATAGAGACAGAATAAAATCCAAGTTAAGCAGACAATAGGATGTTGTGTGTATATATATATATATATTCAACAGTCTCACACACACACAAAAATCCTAACATAGTTATATAAATGTATATGTATATAAATTCATATAAAATATATGTATACATAAAACAAGATGTGTACTTTATATATATATAAATATACATAAATAGAGAAAAAATAAAATGAAAATTAAAACTCAAACAAGTTTTTTATATAAATGCAAAAATTTCAGAAAATTCCCTTTACCAGTTACAATATATACTATGAACTGGTCATGGATCAAACAACAATATTACTGTACTTTGATAATGACTTACTTCAGCTCATCCCACCTTAACCTACTCTATTTTATTTTATCTTATTTCATTACATATTATTTTATTACATATTATTTTACTGGGCGTGCTACCAGGGCTGGTTTAAGACTAACATGATTGTTAAGCCCTGGAAAAATATGGGCACGTAATCTAAAAATCCACTTAACTTCTACCAACTCTAATTGATTGTTCAAATTGCCCCCTCTCACATTAATCGACACTATTTGCAGAACCCTAAAGCTAAACATATGGGTACTAAAGTTAGCCACATGTTTAGCTAATACATTTTGTTGATTTAAATTTTTGATGTCATACAAGTGATTATAAATCCTGTCTCTCAACCTTCGTGTAGTCTTGCCTACATAGAAACAGGTACAACAATTACAAGATGCAAGGTAAACTAAGTTAAGACTGTTACAGGTAGCAATAAATCTAGGATCAAACCTGTAGTTTAGGAAAGGATGGTCAAAATTCTGTACAACAGTTATAACACTACACATCCTGCAATGTTTACATGAAAAAGTCCCATGGCTCAAACTCCTATTTGAAATCAAACTATTATTGGGACACCCCACCACATCTTTGCATAAGATGCATTTCAAGTTGTTACTGTTTCTATATGTGAAACATGGAGACCTCCCAACTATCCTGGCAGTGTCTGGGTCCAATAAAATATACCTAATTCTATAAAGTGATTTATTTGCACATACATCTCAATCTCTTAATGCAGAAAATCTGGACAAGGCCAAATATATTGGGAAACATACAGACAGTACTAAAAATTCCTGTTTTATAAACTTAGACAGTTGATAGAATAACAGGACTTGCTTTAGCATGCATTTTTCTGAAAGGTATTAAGTCTGAAACTCTGTCATTATTTAGTGACTTCATTCCTAAATGATTTGCCAGAAAACCACAAATTTTATGAACAAATCAAAAATAAGAAGCAAAAATCTATTCATTCTGTGAAAATCTGGACAGTTGAGAGGTATAGTTCAGCCAAGGCTGTCTTTGAGTTTGCCGCCCTTCCCCCCTCACAAAATCATGGCTGAATGGGCCCCCCCCCCGCAGCCATTCCAATGTCCCATTACTTGGCTACATTGCCAGCCTTAGGCATAGGCCAACTAGTTGGCCGCCTAGGGTGCCAGTCTAGCAGGGGTGCTTTTCCAGTATTTATTTGGTGTAGGTAGACCAGGATGGGGGCACTGGGTGGTGTGGTGATGGGGCGCTATGGAGCCCTTTTGCCTAGGGCACCAGTTGACCTAAGGCCGCTTCTGCTTGGCTGTTTCACCCCATTTACCATTAACACTGTAATGTACATACTGCTTTACTTCTACAATGATTTGTATTTCATTTAAAAGTTTTATTTTACATTTTACAGAACAAACACTAATAGACATCTGCTAAACAAAGCAATGCAGTCTCAAATGAAA
Organism: Protopterus annectens; assembly: GCF_019279795.1. NCBI lineage: Eukaryota > Metazoa > Chordata > Ceratodontiformes > Protopteridae > Protopterus > Protopterus annectens. The sequence goes on along the minus strand of NC_056726.1, from coordinate 753,390,430 downwards.
ATCGACTTTGCATTAAAACTTCTCTGCCCTTGAAACTCACATTCATTGAAACAACATTGAAACCCACATTCAAAGAAAATACATCTGGCCAGTGTCAGATAAAGATTTACTTTGGGCTGTTTTCAAATCATAGGCTCCTTACACACGAAACATACATGTGTTCTTTAATACACCTTCCTGTTTGTATTAAATTACATTCCTTGTATAATACAGTACAGTTGTTAGAAGACATTTTAAATTTATTGCTTTGAACATTTTTTCAAGAAAACAATGACACAAAATGCATGCACCAATAATGACAAAACTGCCAATTCAGAACATTTCCATCATAAAAGTTTACTCAAACATCTACAATCCACTAGTATCAGTAAATATGCAAATATCTGCAGAAGTAAAACTCATCTAAATAATTTCACATTAAAGAGATCTGTAACTAATGAAGAGGTTGCTGCTAGCAAGCAACTTCATATTTCATTGTTTCATCTGTAAATAAAGTGCTTGTTGCCCTTGAGGAATAAATTGCCCATGTTACATTAAAAAGAATAATAAGCTAGTAATATTGCAATACGGAATGGATGGCAAACTGGTAACAGGTTGATAGTTACAAGGTAACTCCACCAAAGAGGACATTCTCAGGACTGTAGCATCCACCCCCTTTAAAAGTACAACACAGTACAGTATCAGCAATACAGCTACATACTGTGGGAGTAGAACCCACAGCCTTCTGCTTTGAAAGCAAGTACACTACCTGTTAAGCTATTAATGCAAGCAGACTCAGCATAAGCAGTACTAAACTTCTCTTCCCCTGAAACTCTTAGCTCCTTGTGAAATCCACTACACACTCAACTGTCTCTCTCAACGTTGCAGCACATGAGCACAAGAAATCTGGAAAAAGCCAAAATTTATTGGAGGGGAGACAAAAGCCCAAAAAACAGGGACACTTTTTAAACATTGCTTGTATAACCTTGGAAAGTTGCTAGAATAAAATGCTGTGCTACCACCATGCATTTCACTGCCAAGTCTTGAACCCAGGACCCTGTGCACTACAGTCAGAGCAACATGCCACTATGCCAAATCAGCTATTTCTTGAAAGACAGGAAGACTGAAACTTAAATGGCTATCATTTAGTGAATTCAGTTCTCACCATAGCTCTCAACCTCTTAGCACAAAACACCTGGACAAAGCCAATAATGGGGGAATACAGCCCCCAAACATATTCAGTGAATTAAATTCTCACCATAGGTCTCAACGTCTTAGTACAAAAAACCTGCACAAAGCCAATAATGGGGGAATACAGTCCAAACAATAGGGACAAATATCAAATATTGATTTTATAAACCTAGAAAATTGCTAGAATACCTTGTTTTGTGTTACCATGTACGTTCTGAAGAATATCAAGTCTGAAATTCAAATGTCTATCATTCAGTGAATTCAAAATCCAAAAAAACACAGATTTTATGAGGAACAGAGCAGAACAAAAATATGAGGAAAAAATTTGAATGCTTTTCACAAGTGATGGTGGGTAGGGAATTCAGGCTCTTGCTACCTGCACCCAAGGTTGAGGGTTTGAGCCTGAGTTACTCTCTAGCCACCAGTTATAGTTAACTGGGGAGGACACACACACACACACACACACACACACACACACACACACACACACACACACACACACACACACACACACTGACTTAAGGGGCACACACTCACACACACACACACACACACACACACTCACTCACTGACTTCTGGGGCACACACACATGCAGACTGACTTCTGGGGCACACACACACACACACACACACACACACACACACACACACACACACACACATAGACAGGCACACACTGACTTTTGGGACACACACACACACACACACACACACACACACACACACACACACTGACTTCTGAGACACACACACACTGACTTCTGGGACACACACAAACTGACTTCTGGGGCACACAAGATTTCTGGGGCATCCAGGACTGGGGATTTTTTTATTTTGTTTTTTGTACAGCTGGAAGCTGGGGGAGGGGGCTGCAATCCTGCAGTCCAATAGCACAAGCCGCCACTGCCTAAAGTCCACTCAACTAGACCCATGGCTACTTCATCCACATTTTGGTCAAGAACCTCCATTGATGATATTTCAGCTGAAGCCACTTGGTCCACTGCTCATACCCTTGTTAATAATTACAAATCGGATCTAATAACCAGAAGCAGAGTTGCCTCAGGCTCAGCAATTCTCCAAAATATCCGTAGATGAGGGCCACCAAAGATCAGTGTTGCTGGGGACTCTGTCCCATTCATTGAGAAAGAATGAAAAGGACAACATCAGATTTAAAAGTTATGTACTCAACATAACTAGGCATTTATATTTCCATTTTCATTCTTCCTTGATTTCCCCCCATCCACACCCTTCCTGAAATCTTCTGGAAGATCCTGTTGGAATATTTCTTAGAAAGTATTGTTCCGAGTTTGAGCTCTATTCTTTCAGCTATCCCTTTCTTTAACAATTTTATGGGGATTTTATGGCAACAAACTTGATCTGAGGTGTTGAGGATGGTACAGGTCATTATGGGTAGAGGGAGGAGCTCAAGATCTGAATCTAGAGTCTACAGCATATGGCCGAGTCGGATCTGTAACTCATTCATTGAAGAAGAATGAAAATGGACAACAAAGATGTCTAGTTATGAGAACAAATGAATGTCCTCCTGAAATGAAGAGATATTATGGTATGTTACAAGTGTATATGTGTTTTTCTAAGTCTATTCCTCCACTAGTACCAGCCTTGGAGGATGTATATAATGCTTGTCTGTAACAACCCTGATTCACAACCTTCAGCAACCCCCCCCCCCAAAAAAAAAAACAGATAGGCTTTACAAATATCTCAAACTAATATTCATTTATTCTCTTACCTTAAGTTTGATCCTGCAAGAATTTCTACATCTTTGCCAGCAGGGAACAAGCTCCTAGTGTCAGCGCTTTCTCTGTGGACAAGGAGGGGAATATTTTGGGCAGATTTAGTAAGATAATTTTTTCTTCCTCCACTTTGATGTATAGAATTCTTAACTATTAGACACACATGTTTGCACTTTTTTGTATAAGACAGTTTGAGAGATCTAGTTACCAGTCTTCCCACTGAAGCTAGTATCTAACTCAATTTTATTGTTTCCAACATTTCTCAAGTATGTAAACATGCCTTAAGGAGTGTGTTTGTGCAGATTATGTCGTGGGCTGCTGCTTCTGCTACTGTTTTGACAAGATATTCCTGAGTACATAATCAACATATCTAATGTCCATTTCCATCTGATTAAACCTTTGGGACTCATATTGCCTTAGCATCTTCAAACCTTCGGAATGAGGGCTCTGACTCCTCCCCTACCCATAATTCCCACACCACTGTCAGATTACCTCAGATATGGTTTGCCACTTCAAACAGATGGTCGCAGTAGCTTTGAGCTATTTTTGGGGCAAGTGTTTCTCACTTTTTTTCTCTTTCCTGGTAGCATTAGAAATTTTATTTTCATCAGTATTATAGAATTTTTCTTCTTTAATTAATTCATCTCCCGTATGAAAATAATTCTTCTACCTACTCTACTAATTTTCTATTTATAGTTATTGTAGTTACTGTAGTTATTTATAGTTATTTATAGGTACTTACAATTTTTATACTTAGAGTAGGTACTGTTACTTAAAATTTGAGGAGATCCTTGACGTTTTTTTAAGATGCCAGACGAGTTTTAAAAAATGTGGTAAATGTGGCCATAAAAATCCTCTTCAGGCCCCCCACTTCCTTTTTATATACTGCTTTGTAGCAGCGCACCTAGATACAGAATGTGAAGCCTGTGCTTCATTTGGCCACAAAGCTCTTCTCAGCAGAAGAGAAATTCATTTTAAAGTGTTTTCATATTCTTTGGGATCTTCAGTAGTTTCTTCTTCACCTTTGACTCCAAGGAAGAAAGTCAAGGAATGAGAAAAAGATAAGGAAGCTTCAAAGTCAAGGGAACCCATTCAAGAAAAGAATCCTGAGATGGGCATTGGAAAAGCCAAACTGTCTCCGGATACCACTTTAGCATGTCTGGTGCCAAAAATGCTGAAGCCTTTGGATCCGAAACCTTGGATCTGCTGTCCATTCCCATCCAGACTTTTCGCTACAGATCTGATCAATCCTCAGCTGGATTTCCCCATTTTAGAATAATGATCCAGGGCTCCATCAATTACTTCTTACAGGTCTGCCTGTTCTACTAGGAATCTCACCATAGCCAATGTTGACAGAATGATGTGGAGATTCCTCAAGATGCAGATACAGTTGGTGGTCCTCCAAGCTCCATCCCCTCTGATAGAGTTGGGAATGTCACCATCGACCCTTCCCTGATTGACTCCATTGCAGGTCTGTCCTTTGGAATGGGAGCCCTCAGATTGGAATATCTCCAGAGCACCTATGCTGACACCGATAGTGCCATCCACTTTGGCTCCAAGTATATCCAAGGCTCTCTCGACACCAAGCCTCTCAGATTGAGACAAGAGTTGGAGCCGAAGTTTCGGATCTGATATCTGAGGAAAGTGTTCAACTCTGAAGTTGTCAGAGCCATCCCTTCCTCTTGGAATATTGGCTGTTAATATCTCGGCTCTGTTGTTGGCCTCAGAAATGGGGAAGGTTGGATCACTGGGGTCTCTCTCTCTCTCTGTACCAGCTTTTAGAGTGACTTCCTCAGCTGTTCTCTCTTCATCGGCCTTTGAGGCCTTCCATCAGTTCCTTTCACATTTGAGAAAAGAGATGCCACCATCCTTTTTTGGTTGTGACCCAAACTCAAACAGATTCTGTTCTGGAATCTGCTCACTGTCATTGACAGGAACAGTCAGTCTGAAAACACCTTGAGGACGTAGTCTTTGAGTTCTTAGTCTGATTCCAACCCACCACCAAATATTCCCCAGTGACAGGTACATAGAATGCAGATGTGAAAACAGAAGTACTTTGATTCATCACCCGAATCGGTCACAGAAGATGGGAGGAAGGGGCAGGCTCCCCAAGATCCCCTTTTGGAAACCTCTCCTTTGTAGAAATTCTAGAACTGGTCAAACAGAAAGAGCACCTTCTGGGCACCCTCTCTCGGACCTAGCCTACCTGAAATTAACCGCCCACTTACTCCAATTCTAATGGAGGCCAGGGACATCAGGTTTACAGAAAATGTTGTTCATATTTTTTCTGCTTCACAAAAATCTAGCACCAGAAGACTGTATCAAAGCAAATGGAAGAAAGTTTATTTTTGGGCTATGGGGAAAGGTTTGGACCCTTTCTCAGCTCCACTTCCCTGTATTCTAGAATTATTATCTGAATTATTCCAAAAATTTTCTAGTTTTTCAACAATTAAAGTTAAACTGGCAGCCATTTCCAATTTTCATGTAGGCCATAACGCGACCCCATTAGTTTTGTTAAAGGTGTCTAAGGGTTGCCTTAAAGGAACCTTTTTCTTCTAATTTGAAATCCTGCCCTCTATGGGACATCATGGTGATGCTTCAGACTATCGCACAGTCCCCCTTTGAACCAGCAGGTTTAGTGGGTCTTAAGTTCTTGATATGGAAAATTATCTTTTTGGTGGCAATCACTTCTGCTAAGAGGATTTCAGAACTTCATGCTGTTTAGTATATACCAGCTTACTTGTTTTTTTCCTTAAGGACATTTTTTTTTTCTAAAACCAACTAAGGTGGCATCTGAGTCCAACATAAATCAGATCATCAATTTGCCTATATTCTTTCCAAAATATTCCAGTAAAGGGGAATATGTATTACATTTACTTGATGTTCATAGACAACTTAGATTTTAGTTATGTAGAACTAAGAACTTCAGGAAATCACACCAATTGTTCATTGCATTTTCTAAATCTATGCTGGGGCAAGGAGTTTCCAAAATCACCCTTTCAAAATGGCTGTTAAGCTGTATATCCTGTGTTATGAAAAATTGGGTTTAAACCCCTCTCAAAAAGTGACAGCTCATTCCACAAGAATAGTGGTTAAGTTATACAGTTTTTTAACAACAGTTTCCGACTGATGAGATTTGTGCAGTTGCTACCTGGTCTATAGTGTTTCACCATAAACTGGATATACAATCCAGAGTTCATTCCTCTTTTGGCTGCGCTGTTCTCAGGAACATCCTTCCATAATTCCACCCAGGAAATCATGTAACTAGGGATTCTGTCCCAAAGGTTGAATCAGGCAAAAAAGGACATCAGATATGAAAGTTATGTACTTAACATAACAATAGATCTGTGTTGTCCTATTTTTGTCTGGTTCAACTTCCCTCCCACCATCTCCATTCCAAACTGTCACCTACAGCTCCATGGACAATGAGTAGCCTATTCTTACGTGCAAGCTCAGTCTGAGGTAATTTGACAGTGGCAAAGAAATTAATGGTAGTGGAGGAGTCAGATCCCTGGATCTGAAGGTTTGAAGATACTGAGGCTGGATCCCAGTTGGATCAGAGTCCAAATGGTTGAGCCAGACAAAAATAGGACAACATGAATTTATTATTATGGTAAGTACATAACTTTCATTTTTCTGATGAATTAGTCTGAAATGTTGAATTCAGCTTTAGATAAGGGGATTTTATTTGGCCTTCAGAAGGCCGACTGGATGTGTTCTCTAGAAAAATGAACAGATGCTCCCAAAGATATGTATGCTTCTGGCTGGGAGCCAGTCATTATCATTTCACTGCCCTGCCCTTTGGTCTCACCACAGCCCCTAGGGTGTTCACCAAATGCATGGCAGTGGTAGCAGCTCATCTAAGCCTGAGCAGATTCAGAGTGTTTCCATATTTAGATGGCTGGCTCCTAACCGTACCGACCAGGCATCTTCTGGAAAAGGACAGAGATTACATTTTACTTTTATCTCAATCTCTGGAGATTATGATAACATTGGTAAATTCCCATCTCAATCAGTTTAAACCTTGGAGTTTTTAGGGGTTCATCTAAACACTGTCAGTTACCTAGCTCTTCTGCCTCAAAACAGAATTCTTACTCTGAAATCACATGTCAATCAAGTTCTGTCTCATCCCACACCCCCAGCAAGATTAGTACTCAAAGACCTAAGGTCAATGGCTGCTGCAATAAATTTACTACTCACTGCTCATCTTCATATGAGAATTCTTCAATGGACTCTAGCAGTGCAATAGTCTTTTCATCGACCGTGTCTACAACATTCCACAAAAATTATCTGAGGTTTGTAGAAACCTCTACTCTGGTGGATACATTCTGAAGAGATTTATCAAGGCCCCATTTATCCTTCCTCCTCCAAAAGCCACATTGACCATGGACGCATCCCAGTTAGGCTGGGGGACATTACTTGGGTCGGACAGTTCAAGGTACGTGGTCCCAAGAAGAAACCAATTTGCGTATAAATGTTTTAGAGATGAGAACAGTGCTTTTAGCATTGCAAGCCCTTCTGAGCTCTCTTCCATTAGGAACTATTGCTATTCAGGCAGACAACATGTCAGTAGTTTGGTACATCAACAAAGAGGGGGGGAAACCAGACCTTACCCCTATGCTGAGAAGCAATGAGAGTTTGGCAATGGGTGAACTCCTCCAACTACTTTCTAGTAGTGTAATAAAAAAGGCACAGATACTGGGTAAAACGCTCGGTATTCACCTCCTCCAACTACTTTCTAGTAGCAATGCACATACTGCAGAAATCCAACATATTTGCGGACAAGCTCTGCAGGACCATCCTGACTCCTCATGAGTGGTATCTCAGTAAATCAGTGGCAAAGATGATCTTCCACAAATGGGGTCAACTGTGCTGCAATCTGTTCACCCCCCCCCCTTTAACAGCAAATGCAGCAGGTTCTTTGCCTTAATTCCCTCTCAGGAACAGTCACTGAGGGATGCTCTAGTCCATGTTTGGCCCTCTGGTCTCCTTTATACTTACCCTCCCCTACCCCTAATACCCAAGTTTCTTCAGAATGCCAGTAAGTTGAAGTGCAAAGTAATCAATCCTCATTGCACTCTTTGTGACTCGGCAGATATGGGTCCCTTTTCTGTGGTCTCACCTAGTACGTTCACCTTGGAAACTGGATCCCACTCCAGATCCCCTGTCACATCCTGCAATAATGACTCATCCAGACATATCAGGTCTCAAATTGATTGCTTGGTTTCTTCAATTCCAGTGATGGCTGGATATTCCAGGCTTTCCTTTCCAGTTTGTTGAATCCTTTCTTCATCCCAAAACCTTCAACCAGAAAGATTATAACAGCAAATGGAAAATATTTTCTTTGTGGGTGCATCAAAGAGACTTTGATCCTTACCTGCTCTAATCCCAGCAAGTTTAAATTTCCTTGTCTCTATTTTTCAAACTGAGGCATTTTTTTTTGTACCATTAAAGTACATTAGCAGCCATCTCCAACTACCACGTTGGTGATAATGCTTCTCCTTTAGCTTAGCTTTAACTAAGTTACGCAAGGCCTTCCTAAAAGGTCCATTTTTGCTTAGACCCCACTCCACCTTGAGATCTGACTTTGGTATTACAATCTTTAGTACATCTTCTGTTCGAGCCCTCAGCTAAAGTAGACCTTAAGAAGTTTTTATCTTTGAAAGTTGTCTTTTTGGTGGCAATTACTTCAGCTAGATGAGTTTCAGAACTCCAATCACTCTCTGCAAAACCACCGTATCTAATTTTTCAGAAGGATAGGGTTACCCTGTGCACTAATCCTTTCTACCTAAAGTGGCCTCTTAATCAAACATCAATCAAGTCATTAACCTACCAGTTTTCTTTCCAAATGTTGAAAATAAAGGAGAATATACCCTTTATTTTTATTTATTTATTTTACATTTGTTGACCGGACTAGTCCAACTGGATATATGTCCATTTTCAGCAGAGGCCCGGGGAGAAAAGCTCCAACCATAGACATAGAATGTACATTACATTTATACATGAAAGATACATATAGTGAGTATATTTGAATAATATGCTAGACTAAACATATACAATGACATCAGGTCTGACATGTTAAAGCATACACCATTCATGGGCTACCAGAAACATTCAATCTTAGTACAACAAAAAAGTATCCTTGACCCTAGGGATATAGAGAGAGTTAGAGTAAGTACAGGGACATAGCCAATGTGTTTTGAAGTACTGTTTAAGGCTATTTTTGTATAAGGCTATTGAGGAAACCAAAGTAAGATCAGTAGGCAGTGAGTTCAAGGTTTTGCCAATGGAGTTAGAGGACAAGGAGTCACCAGCTGTGTTGTTGGTTTTAACTATTTGTACTAGTAGCCTGTTGGATGAGCATAGGGTCTTAAGGTTGTTGTATGGGGTGATAAGGTTATTAAGTATGGGAGTGTTATCAGGTTGGTAAAGAATTTTATGTGCAATTATAATTTGATTGTATTGTAGTTGGTTAGGCAATTCTAACCATCCTAATTGACTTAAGTTATGACAATGTTGGGTTCTGTATGCAGCTACAGTGGCAAATCTAGAAATGTTATTATAGGAGCTTGCCAGTTTAAGGTAATTTTTACTTAGGTTTGTAAATATGGGGGAGGCGTAAAGGTGGGTAGAGAGTAAGTGGATGTAGGCAATAACAGTCCTAGCTAGTGGGGTAAGGAAGGGCTTAATCCTGTATAGAGAGCCAAGTTTTTTATTGACTTTTTTATAGTATGGTTAATATGCACATCAAACTTAAGGTTATCAGTTAATACCCCTAATAGTTTGGTGGCGGGATCAGGAGATATGATGGTGCTGTTGTTTGACTTAACAGTAAAGGTAAGTGGGGAGGACCTACAGGTTGGAGAGAATAGTAGTAATTTTGTTTTCTTAGGATTCAGTATGAGTCAACTGTTAAGGAGCCAGTTTTCAACTATGTTAAACACATTTTGGGTTAGAGTCTGTAGATCAGCGGGGGAAGTAGCTGAGCATATTAATGTGGAATCATCTGCATATTGAATACAGATAGCATGTGGAATGACAGAGTGCAGGTCATTAATAAAGACTGAAAATAGGAGAGGTCCTAATATGGAACCTTGTGGAACACCAAAGGTAATGGGAAGACGGGTTGATATCTTGTTTTGCCATAGGACAGCCTGTTGTCTATCATTTAGGTAAGATTGGAACCATTGTATAGCTAGATTATCTAGGGAAAAGGATCTAAGTATGTTTATCAGTAGTTGATGGTTTACCGTGTCAAAGGCTTTAGAGAGATCAATAAAGAGGGCTGAGGAAAGAATGTTATTAATGTGATTTTTGTTAATGGCATCAGAAAGACAGGAGGGCAGAGGTGGTTCTGTGAAATGGTCTAAAACCATGTTGAGAGTTTGGCGAGTAAGTTGTTTTGGATAGGATAACTCTGCAGTTGTCTATGTATACATTTCTCCATGATTTTATCCAGGGGTGATAATATAGCTATGGGTCTATAATTTGATAATTCATTGGAGTTGCCACCTTTATGCTGAGGGATAATATGAGATATCTTCCAGATAGAGAGGATGAAACCTTAGGTTATAGTTCTATTAATCAGGATAGAGATGGGATAGGCTATAGCATCCGCAACTTTTTGTGGATTTTCTGCAGGTAAGTGAGCAGCAGAGAGGGTGGTTGGTTTAAGTTTCTTAATGAGGGTTCGAACAAGGGATGTGAGAACAGGTTGAAGGTGAAAAGAGGGTTGAGAGCTGGGTGTAGAAGTAATAGGACTTGAGACATCAGGAGATATCTGGTTGGCAAGAGATTGGATGGTTTCAGTAAAGAAACTGTTAAAGGTATTGGCAACTTCTTCGGGACTATTGTGGTTAGTGCCTGAGGTGGTCAGAGTGCTGGATTGTTCTGGGTACAGGAGTTTATTGATACCTGCCGAGAACTTTTGAGGTTTATTTTGGTGGGTTTGCTATAGTTGGTAGTAAAAGTTTTTTTTTACTGACAAAATGGATTTTTGTGTCATTTTGTAGCTGTCTGCATTTAATTTGATCTACAGGGTTTTTTGGCGTACGCCACTTGGCTCATACTTTATTTCTAAGTAGGACTTTTTGTATTTCTTTCGTGAAACATGGGGCATTTTTTGTTATGGTTCTTATAGAACATGTTGGCACATGGTAGTCTAGAATGGCTAAAAATTTAGTATTAAAGTATGTTACTGCTTCTTCCAGTGGCAGGTGTTTTAGGACTGACCAATCACATAAACTTAGTTAATTTTGGATGTTATCAGGGTTGAAGTTTTTATTGTTCCTTATTGTCTTATAGGTAGGTTGGTTAAGAATGTCAGTCTTATACCTAATTGTAAAGGTAAGAAAGTGGTCGCTTATATCATCAGGGAGGGTCCCTGCCTTGTATATTTGGGGATGACTATTAATGAGATTCCCGTCTAAGGTACTTTCTTTGTTGTTGGGTTTGCTGATCCTAGTGGGGGAGGTAATGATCTGAGTAAACCCATATAGGTTAACATGAATAGTAGGGTGTTTAGAGGAACAGTTGTTCCAACTGATGTTAAAGTCACCAAGTACTATGGTTTCTTGCAGGTAGTTAGTTGACAAATAATATAGGATGTCCTCAAGGGTGTTAATGTTGTTACCTGGAGGTATATAGACACAGATGATATATATGCAGTTACATTTATTGATTTGTATCTTAACAAGAATTTCAGCATTACTGACTTGGGGTGGTTGAGAGGCTTCAGTGGTCACCTGTAGCCCAGATTTATATAGAACAGCTACCCCCCTCCTAGCTTTACGGTCAAGTCTTATTATATTATAACTGGGTGGTATTACTTCATTGCCTTGTATTGATGGTTTTAGCCATGTTCTGGTAAGACATAATATGTCTAGAGAATGAACATCTAAGAGGGCATGCAGGTGGGAAACATTATTTATACTTCTAATGTTCAGGTGGTCGATCAAGAGTGAGTTGTGAGGTCTATTTAGGGTTTGTAAGTTAGGGGGAATAGTAGTGTTAGGGCTTGGGTTATTGATAGTGGTTGGGCCAGGGTTAGGGTGAATGTCTCCATCTATTATGAGGGTGTGTTGTAGCCTAAGTATAAGTTTTCGGAGCTTACTTATTAGGTTCTGGTATTTCCTGGCTTTCGGGTTTATGTATCTAGTTCGAATGAGTCGGTGATATTTTGTAAATAAGTAGTTAGGTAAGTAAGGTTTGTTTACTTGGTTTTGAAAATTTGGTCCAGTTGGAGTAGAGGTTTGGCCTCTAGGGTAGTGAAAGCCTAGATAGTTCTGATGTTCATAGGTGGTGAGAAGATATGGGATAATCATAAGAGATGAGAGGGAAAATAACAGTAGTAACTTCAGATGTGTTGAAGTAGGTAGTAGTGGCATTTTAGCAGTCTTGCACTTTGACTATGATATAGGGTGGTAAGTAGAGGTAGTCTATAGCTAGTAAGTTAGGTATTCTAATTAAGCATATGCCACTTTAAGAATTAGGACTTTGTTGATTGGTTCTGAGAAGTGGGGGTGTGGCATAGGTCCTTTAATTTCAGCACTACTGGGGGTGATGGGAATAGGAGGCGGGGTGCGGAGCGAGCCCGAGTGCAGCGGGGCTAATACAAATACAAGATGCTTACAGGTTCCTAAAGGATTGTATACAAGGAAAAAGGTTTGAATTTATATGTTTTTATTTTTAAATGCACCTAATTGTTCTATTTCCTGTGCTAGTAGGTTCCTTAGTCTAATATTTAAGTTGTTGTTTTTTTTTTTTTTTTTTTTTTTTTTTTTTTGGTATGTCTGGTTTAGCGTTTAGGTAAATTCAATTCAGGTTAAAATGGGGATTTCACTAACAGAATGCTCGGACACCTCCAGTGTTATAGACCCAGGGCTTTAAATAAATTCAGTACAGTCATTCACAATATTAACCTTGTAGAAGTAGGTTGCTGAGAGGCAGGACAGCTTTAACTCTCCATGTTACAATTTTTTCGGCAGGGTGATATCCTTCCTATGTTGCATGCCTTTCAAGTTGTAGGTAGTTTGGAGGGGGATAGCACCTTGTAGCAGTAGGTTGCTGAGGGGCAGGACAGCTTTAACTCTCCATGTTACAATTTTGGCAGGGTGATATCCTTCCTGTGTTGCAAGCCTTTCAAGTTGTAGGTCATTTGGAGCGGGATAGTACCTAATCAGAAAATAGTAAGTTAGTCTACTAATAATCTGTAAGGAAGTTATGTATTTCTAGTGGTTCTTGCAACAAAAACAGTACACTGTAGTCATTATCTTTCTGCAAGCCAGTATAGCAATATACAAATTATAGTAGCATGTATAGGTTATCCCAAGGTCCAGAACATAACTTTTTAGTTTAAAAGTTTCAAAGTAGGTAAAATAATTCAGTGACTACTCCAACAGTCATGTTGTAGATCTGTAGAGATAGCGACTAACTCTTATAATCCGTTTTTGGCTTCTAAGTCTAACACGGCATTTTTACAAGGCATTTCTTGTTGAATTACATTCAAAATAGCTCAGTTTAATCACCGACTGACCCAGTGGTACAATCATAGTTATATAGAGATAGCGACTTCACTTTTAAGCAGTTTTCGCAATCACAGAAGAAGACATTTATACTATGTCAACAAAATCTCTTATGAATTTAGGCACAAACACAAAACAGCTTATTCCTACGTATGCAGCATTGCCACCGAGGTTACATTAAATAACAGTATTCTGAGTAAACTGTACAGAGAATAAAATTCCCTGGTTAAACATAAGCATAGTAGTATATGAGGCAGCACAGTTAGTTTTTTCTAGCAAATAGCAAGATACATACCACTTTAATGAAGCAGCGTACTGGGTCAGGAGCACTGGGGCGTTTGAAAATGGCATCTGTGGTAGATGGATAAGTAACCTCGCTTACGTGGGAGAAGGGGGAGGGGACTAATATAGACACAAGATACTTACAGCCTCCTAAAGGATTGTATAAGCAAGGAAAAAGGTTTGAATTTAAATATTTTCTTTTTAAATGCACCAAATTGTTCTATGTTCTGTGCTAGTAGGTACCTCAGCCTAATATTTAAGTTGTTTTTTTCTTTTATTTTTTTGGTATGTCTGGTTTAGCATTTAGGTAAATTCAATTCAGGTTAAAATGGGGATTTCACTAACAGAATGCACACCTCCAGTGCTATAGACCCATGGCTTTAAATAAATTCAGTACAGTCATTCACAATATTAACCTTGTAAAAGTAGTTTGATGAGGGGCAGGACAGCTTTAACTCTCCATGTTACAATTTCAGCAGGGTGATATCCTTCCTATGTTGCAAGCCTTTCAAGTTGTAGGTAGTTTGGAGGGGGATAGCACCTTGTAGAAGTAGGTTGCTGAGGGGCAGAACAGCTTTAACTCTCCATGTTACAATTGTGGCAGGGTGATATCCTTCCTATGCTGCATGCCTTTCAAGTTGTAAGTAGTTTGGAGGGGGATAGCACCTTGTAGAAGTAGGTTGCTGAGGGGTAGGACAGCTTTAACTATCAGTGATACAATTTCAGCAGGGTGATATCCTTCTATTCTGCAAGCCTTTCAAGTTGTAGGTAGTTTGGAGGGGGATAGCACCTTTTTTCCACATGGACCTTAAATAAATCTTCTTCTGCTTTTGGAGCATTGCTGTTTTCACTTGCTGTAGTTAAGTGAAAACAAAAGCTCTTGATGTAGTCTATCCTGAAAAAGGCGTTTTAAGATCCTAGAAAATTTATTGTCCTCACCAGATTCAAACAGTGATCCAGGACACTGGAATGCTGCAGTCATGTTGCTTAGCTGGAGAATGTCCTGCAAGTCTCTGTGGGAGCCGCTAGAGTTGGTTGTAATGCGGTCAGACTAGCACTCTCAGGAATGTGGGAGGGCTGCTAGTAGGAATTCCAAGGTACTGGTCAGTAGAATGGGACTTCCTGCAAGATCACCCATCCAGGGCTGCAGGCATCGAGCTCCAGTCAGCGGAGTGCAAGCTCACACCTGCTGTCTTACTAGGTTTTAGTTTTCCAAGTGAGATGCACTTGCTCCAAAGATTTATCTCTTAGATGTACATAAACAACTTAATTTTTACCTACTTAGAACCAAGGTGTTTAGTAAAACAGATGAGTTGTTGGTCTCCTTTTCTAACACCGTGATGGGAAAACCAGTTTTGAAGATCACTCTAGCAGAATGGATACTAGATTGTATTTTTCACTGTGTTTTCCTTGAAACGTCTAACCTTACCAAAACAACTGAAGGCACATTCACCCAAATCAATGTCTACGTCAGCTACTTTTGGGCTAGAGCTTCCATTGATGACATTTGTCCAGCTGCCACTTGATGTAATTGTAATGTTCATATCTTTGTTTCTCATTACAAATTGGACATCATCGCTAGGAACAGAGCATCATATGGTTCTTTTGTGTTCTGAAATATCCTTCTGTGAGGGTCACCCAAGGTAATTGTAGCTGTGGACTCTGTCCCATTCATTGAGGAATGAATGAAAATGACATCAGATATAAAAGTTATGCACACACCCTAACGTTCTATCTGTGTTATCCATTTTCATTCTTCCTCAACTTACCTCCCATCTTCCATCTATTCATGTTTTTGCGAGTGAACTAATAGATTTCTTTTTATGAGCCATTGTTCCTGTTTGAGCTCCTGATTTTTGAGCTATCACTGTTCTCTCTTAGCTATTTTGAATTAAAAATGTTTCATTTGATATTGTATATTAGTAGCAAAGTTGATCTGAGGTAATACAGTGATCAGGGGTATTGTGGGTAAAGGAGATGCTCAAAAGTTGGACCCTAGAATCTAAAGATAGTGTCAGAGTCTGATCCGAGGGTCAGATCCAAACCCATGTGTTGAGGAAGAATGAAAATGGGCACCGCAGATGGAATGTTATAAGTACATAACTTTTATTTTCTTAACCATATCTCTTTCTCTTTTATTTCTACCCTGTTTTTAAACCCTATTTCATTCTTATTCCACTCACTAGCAATAACTTATGAAGATATTTCCATCTTCCCTACTAAGTCTCAAATAATTTCCACTACCCATTCCATAAATTCATCTCTTTTTAATAGATAGGTGGGAAAGTGCCAGTGTCTCATTTTTACATTACCCTTCGTTTGTATCTTTTTTTTTGGACATGATCTGAAATAGTTATTGGATGTTTGTCAAAGCTTTCAATTAAATGCACATGTTCATATGAAATGTAATTTCTATATCTAGTCTAGCCCAGTTATTGTACTGTGAGGAATAATATTTAAATTCTGTCCACGTTCCTAGTACTGAATTCACAACTTCCATACTGAATATGTTCATAAATGTCTTCAGAAATCTACCTTCTTTTGTTATATTTTCCTTTCTAGGTCTCCCAATACATCTTCACTATTATTAATCATATTCCATTCCTCACCCATAAGTAATATCTCTTGCTGAGAGCTGATTATTTCTCCCTAGATTTTATCTCCTTAATAGCAGTTTTTGGTGGGATATCAATACATGCCACTGTAATCCTCCCTTGCCAATAGCCACTTTCTACCACAAATCTACCATTATTGTCTTTCCCCCCTGTCATACTACTATTTGAACTCCTCTAGCAATTTGTATAAGTATTTCCCTTTTCCTTTGTCCCTGGTATTCTAATGAGTATCCATCCTGAAATAATTTCTTTCAAATTCACATGCTTATTTCTTTCCAAATGTTTATCCTGCAGGATTACTATTTGCACTCTACATTCCTTGATATAATTCAGCACTCTTTCTGTCTGTACTGTTAAGGCCATTTATGCTCTAAGATAACATGGATAGCATAGCCATTGTGATAAAAAGCTGTTGTTCCCATCTATTACACGTGTCAGTTTTTTTTTAATGTGTATTTTCAACTTTCGTGTAAAGTGCACACTAATTTTTGGCAGGCCAATCTATTATACAGTTGTTTTTTCTCATCTCCATTGAATGTATCTCACATTTTTCAAGACATTTTGTTTCAATGAAAACTCAAAAAATTGGATACATTTTCAGAACTCCCTCATCCCCTATTAATGTAGAACAAACAGACAATCTATGTATGTCTTCAAAAAATGAAGTTTAACCCTCCAGATAGGAATAAATGCTGCACATAAATTGATGCACCCATAGGTATTACCAAACTTAAAATTAAGGTTACCCATTGTCGATTTCATGTTAGGACATGAATAAATGAGTCTTTGTGGGTTCTGTTCAAGCAGCTTTATTTTATACAAACACATCACTATAGAAGTTTACTGACTGTAACCTAAGTAACTTATATACAAACTAGAAACTGCAATCATGCATGCTCACTCTCTTGCTGCTTCTACAAAATAGCACTAGGGATTACAGATGTCTGGAATTTATACATGCACATACATCCTCGCATGCTTCTTAAAGATATAGCGCACACACACCTTACACTCTGATCTACATCCTCCCTCTTTGAGAAATTGATCATGCAATTTGTCATGAGATTATTTGGCATGCAGAAATCACGGGCAATCCATAAACATGCATTATAC
Organism: Protopterus annectens; assembly: GCF_019279795.1. Classification (NCBI taxonomy): domain Eukaryota; kingdom Metazoa; phylum Chordata; order Ceratodontiformes; family Protopteridae; genus Protopterus; species Protopterus annectens. Next base: position 753,372,976 of record NC_056726.1, on the reverse strand, counting down.
AATACTAATACTAAATACACACACACACACACACACACACACATATATATATATATATATATATATATATATATATATATATATATATATATGCATACAATCAAGTCCCCATTGCTGCGTATTTCACACTAGGCTTAGAAACACGAGGGTTTGGTGGGTGGCCTAATGGTTAAGGTGGTTGCCTTACAAACACAAGATGCAGGGTTTGAGTCTAACAAGGGATAATTGGCTAGGCTTAAAATGGCTCGTAAGGGCAGTTAGCTTAGTACTAATCTATGAACCTATGAACCTATACTGTGTGACATAAAACTGGGAATTAGATTTAGCAACTGGGACAGTTCCTGCAAAATGGTTGACCTGTGGGATGTTTGAATCGGTTTACCTTTATAACACCGATCTCAATATGGTCAACCCCGCTTCCGTGAACACCGAAGTGCGAATGTCCCAGACGATGAAAACCACATATGAAAACGGCTAAATCTCTCCCCCTTTTTGACTCATGGTAGCACTGGTGTGGAGGTGTGGCACAGCCGGGAATGTCGAAAGTCGACATTTATTCAACCTTTTAAAAGTTCCGCAGTTCTGAGTTCACGGAAATGGTTCAACGATGTGGTCGGTTGATCATATCTAATCGACGATATAAAGGTAAACCGTTTGAATCACTTTCTGGAACAGGATCAGACTTTTGTACACATTCTGATCTGGAAACAGTGTCTGACTCATTGTGTGATTTAGTGTCTGCATTACAGAAACAAATCTGTGACTGCAATGATGTTGATCCTGGTACAGGAAGATGATGTCTGCGATTTTTCCTATACTCCACGCCTTCGGAATCCTCCAAGTGGGATCTCGGCTGGACACAGATGCCTGTAATATGTGCTGTTTGATCAAAAACTTTTGTCGTCTGGACTCGCATCATCTCTCCTTCCTTCAGTGGAAGAAGTAATCTGCTCCATCTGTCATAACTAGATTTCTGGATATTACTCTTCTTAAACAGTTGAGCCTTGATGGTTTTAGTGCTCTTAGGTTTAGGCTGCAACAAACTTGAAGAAATAGGTAGTGTAGTTCTAGTTTGCCTGGAAAGTAGTCTTTGAGCAGGTGAGCCAAAAATATCACTGCGGGGTATGTTTCTGAGATTAAGCAAATTCAAGTATACATTGGTATTATCACTCTTTGGCTTTTCAAGTAATTGTTTTGCACTCTGCACTGCACATTCAGCTAGACCATTGGACTGAGGATATTCAGGACTACTAGTGACATGTACAAAGTCCCATTTTTTGCAAATTTCTGAAACAACTGGTTAGTGAATTGAGTACCATTGTCAGAAAAAAGTTTGTTTGGACTACCATGAACTGAGAAATGACATTTCAACTTCGTAATAACAGCAGTTGAGGTTAAGTTTGGTAGTAGAGCAATCTCAAACCAGTTTGAGTAAGAGTCTACCAAAACTAGGCAGTGTTGATTGTTCCATTCAAAGATATCAATTGCTACAGTAGACCAAGGTAGTTCAGGAATTAGACTTAGTTGAAGCAGTTATCTTTGCAAATGCTGTCTAGTACTATTGCATATTGAACAAGAAGAAAGAACTATATCAATGTTTTTTGATAATGAAGGCCAAAATACTAATTCTGTTGCTCTTCTCTTAGTGGATGTGGATCCTGGGTGACAACGATGCAAAATCTAAATGTATTCTTGTTGTAAGGAAGCAGGAACAACAGTTTTAGGACCTTTTAAAATAATGCTATCTTCTATCAACAATTCATCTCTGTAAGGAAAATACACTTGCACCTCAGGTGATGCACTGGATTGCTTTGACAGCCATCCAACATTAAGATAGTGACTGAGTGTTTGTGAAATTGGATCAGTCTGGGTGTGATCTCTTAACTCATCAAGTCTAGTGGTGGAAAAATTATGCACTGACATCACATCAAAGTGAAAATTCTCTGCATCAAGCTGTTCTGTTGTACTTGTGGGTGAACTGGATAAGGTATCTGACAGACAGAGCAGTTTACCTTTAGTGTAGACCAATTTGAATTTGTACTTTTGCAACTTGAGCATCTTTCTTTGTAACCTCGCTGGAGCGGAATGCATAGGGTTCTTTAGAACAGTAACTAGAGGTTGATTATCAGTTTCAATCTGAATAGCTCAACCATAAATATAATCATGAAACTTGGAACATGCAAATACTATAGCCAAAAGCTCTTTCTCAATTTGAGAATACTGCATCTCAGTTTGGATTAGTGTTCTAGATGCATAGGCTACTGGTCTGCCCTCTTGAAGTATAACTATGCCTAGGCCAAATTTTGAAGCATCACAGGAAAGAATAACTGGTTTGTTTACATCATAGTATCTTAACGTAGGTGGGGTGTCAGTTTTCTGCTTAAGGTCTTCAAATGCCTTCTGATGATGTTCCAACCATGACCATGCAACATTTTTGTGTGTTAGCTTTCTTAAAGATGCTGTCAATTCACTGAAGTCTGGTATAAATTTGCCTAAATTGTTGACCATACCCAGAAAAAGCTGTAAACTTTGTACATTGTTTGGCGCTGACATTTCTAGAATAGCTGCTTGCTTGGTCGGATCTGGTCTCATGCCTGTACTTGTAAACAAATGATGTACGTAACTTCTGGAAGTCTGAATTTGAACTTCAGAGGATTGAGCTTTAAGTTCACTTCACGTGCTCTGTCTAGAACTTCCTTAAGGTTTCTGTCATGTTCTGCTTCACCATTGCCTCCAGTTAATAGATCATCTACTATTATGGCACAAGGATAACCTGAAAAAAATAGTTCCATTGCACGTTGAAAAACTTCACTTGCAGAATTTATTCCAAATGGGATCCTTAGGAATCTGTATCTGCCAAACTGAGTACCAAAAGTAGTTAGAAATGAGGACATGACATCAAGTAACACTTGCCAAAATTAACTCTTTGCATCCAAAACAGAAAACACAGTGGCATTCAGTATTAGAGCTGCAACTTCTTCAATTGTGCACATTGGATGATATGACCTCTTTAAATCTTTGTTCAAGTCTCTTGGGTCAATGCATATTCTGATTTCATCTGAGCCTTTTTTCTGAGCCACTATCATGGACGGCACCCATTCAGTTGGTTCTGTGACTGGACAAATCACACCTTGCTGCACCATTTTATCCAGCTGAGCTTTAACTTTATCTTGCATAGCATAGCTATCGGAACTCTTCTTGCTGGTCTGACTACTGGGGTGACCTCTGGGTCTAACTTCATGGACTACACAACTGGAAGTTTGCCCAATTTGTCATTGAAAACATCAGCATACTCGGAGAAAATGGCTTTGCAGAAATTAGAACATGGAACTGCACTCACATGATGAACTTCTTTAGCAAAAGAAAGCAGATTCATTCTTAAACTATCTTTGAGACTCAGTAAAGATTGCACTTGTCTTCGGACTACATACAATAGCAAGTTGTTACAGTTCTCAGCCAGATAACATGAAAGCATCACTGAATCTTTGGTCTGAAATTCTTCACCTCCATAAGCAAGAAGTTTCGCACTGCTGGTTACATTGAATTGTTCATTAGCTCTCACTCTTGCATCTGCTGATATAACATTACACTTTGACCAAGTGTCTACTTTGAGCTCTGTGGATTTTCCATTAATTGGACAATACAAAATATGTCACTTCTTGTTAATAAGTTCACTGCATCAACTGTTTCACCAAGGACTGATACACAATCTACATAGAAAGCTGACTGCTTTGGCTTTACTTGTTCAACTTGCTTTTTTATGCAACCTTTCCTTACAACTGTGTGAGGCTTACTTGATTTACAAAACTTTTGGAAATGATTCTATTTTTTACACTTATGACACTCTAAACTTGCGCTTCAAACACCCAGGGTCTTCCCCTTATTCAGCTTGTACAACTATATGGCGGTCCATACATTCTCCTTCATACACTGCCAGTGCATACACAAATGAAAACTCTCTTTCTATGGCCTCAGACACTGCTAGGTTTAGCAAACTGGATGCCCTGGTGCGTGCATCTCTATCTGAATAAGCTGCTTGTATGTAAATATCATACTTTTGCTCAAATATTCTCCAGTTCTCTGCAATATTCTGATCAAACACAAGTGGTAGGGGTTTTCAAAATCCGTCTGCCATATTAACACATACCAGCAAAGGTTTTTGCGAATAAGCATGAATATACACACATGCACATATGCATAAGTTTCTGGTATAAATGGAACTTGTCCAATGCCTTTGTGCTCTGAACTTATATTTTTGTTGGGCTTATCAGAATTATGTGAATGAACGATCTCGTTACACTTTCAAATAACTGGACTTAGCAAAATAAACTTCTCTGGTGTTTTATTACTTTACTGGACTTTGCAAAATAAACTTCTCTGGCTTTTCAATACTTTCTGAATGTTATTGGTAAAGGCAAAAATGCTAAAGTCACATACCATCACTTACTAAAGTCATCACTTTAAGAAACATTCGAGAATTTTACAATGTGACTGAATAACTCACTGTAATATTCTTGTAATGTCATCTTTTTGCAAGAAAACACCTCTTTTTGCAAGAAAACACCTCATATAAACTGTACAATTTGAATAAATTCAACATCTGTTGCCCAAAACTCAATAACTTTTGAAGTAGCTGTACTTTGTGGATAACTGCACACAGCACAATGAAATGTCCCCAGAATGATGGTACCTTGCTAGGCAACTCTTTACAGTACAAGAAGCAATCTGTAATGGTGGCACTTTGCGAATAAACACACCCAGCACAAGAAACTTTTCCAAAATAGCTATACTTTAACCGTATTACACAAAATAGTTGCACTTTGCACACAATGAACTCTTTAAAATGCATCCACAGTAATAAGCACACACTGTACGCACTTTTACACACACTGAGATACTTCAAATAACTTTAGTTACGCCCTTGATACAATACAAAGTCGTAGTTATGGCCAAACCGAGCATATTGCCAAAACACAGTCGCCTTGCTTTATTTTTGCTTAATGTGCCCTTTTCTTTTCTTATTATTGTATTTGTTTGCTCGTTTAAGCCCTTTTCATACCCAATATATTTTCTTGTGCTCGTTTTAGTCTAAACATATCCAGCTTTGCCTTAAACACATTAATTTTGCTTTAGACATGTTTGTTTTTGCTTTACTGTTAATCGTTTCATCAAATACTTTTATCTTAAAATTTTTCTTTAGTTAAACTTTTTGTACTTTCTGCTTGCCTGATAATGCAGTTTGTGCCCTTGTAATGCCCCTTTTTTGTCTTTCTCATCTAGTAAATAATTCATATTATTTCCTCATTACCTTTGATTCTTTCTGGTTAAGTTTGTGCTCTTTTCTCTCAGTTTTACCTTCGCTGTCATTTTTGCATCTCATGGCTTTGAATATTTTTCTCTCTTCGATCCCGGTTCTGACACCATGTCACTTTCATGTTAGGTCACAAATAAATGAGTCTTCATGGGTTCTGTTCAAGCAGCTTTATTTTATACAAACACATCACTTTAGGGGCTTACTGACTATAACTTAAGTAACTTATATACAGACTAACAGCTGCGATCATACATGCTCAATCTCTTACTGCTTCTACAAAATGGCACTAGGGTTTGCAGATGTCTGGAATTTATACATGCACATACAGCCTCGCATGCCTCTTAAAGATATAGCAGACACACACTTTACACTCTAGTCTATACCCATGCTAAAGCTCATGCTACATCCTGTGTTCCCACTTACATTGATTGCTGTCTGATCTTTTCTCATCTCTATTCCCCTTCCAGATGTGAAAAAATAGAGTGCATGTTTTCAGAAAATATTAACTTTTAGCTCTAAGAAAATGTGCACTGGCTATCTTTAAATAAAACTCAATTGTATACTGTTCTAAGTGCATTAAAGTATCACGGCTGCTAGAGAAGCTATCACTTATTCACTTCCCATAATTTCAAACTTTTCACTGATCTGCTTTCCATTGTACTTTTAAATTTTACATTTCCCTCAGCAAAGAATGTTTAGAAATTTCAAGATTAATTGCTTGCACATACTGGTAGCTTGTCTCTATGTACAAGTAGTCAGCAATGAATCTTTGTAAATTTATCTTAGAACAGAATGTGGAACTGCTTTCAACTGCAGACTTCTTGCCTCCCACTGAACTTTTTTTCTTCCTTTAGCAAAACAAGATAATATCTGTCCAGATGTAATAAACTTTGCATTTTTATGCCTTTCATTATTTTGTCTCATTTTCAGGTCTATTTGTTTAAAAAACACCTGTTTATAGCTTAAGCCAACAGCATTAATCTAGACATTCACCCTTGTAAAAATAAGAGGAAATATCTTAATTCTACCAGTAATATAATCAGTACACTTTTACACCCCCACCCCAACAGCCCAAGATCATAGCATATTAATCTTAAACTAGCTTTTGTCCAGCAATTTTTCTCTTGTTATACTGTAAAGCCTATTATTTCTTACAGATGAAAAGTACTTACTTACCTTAATATCTTAACATATATGACAGTCACTGAAAAGAATAGACCTCTCAAAAAATATTAAATATCCCTGACTACACACTACACAAAACTGCTTTACTATCATGAAATGTTTTACATAAATACTAATAAGAACAAAAATTGTTTTACTGACAGATTCAATGTTGTCTGTTTTTGTCCGTTTCAACTATGGGTTGACAGATCCGATTGGATCCAACCCTGGCACCGAATCTGAAGCTTCCATGGCTCTGATTCCTCCCCTACCCAATATTCCCTGAACTCCACTTCATTACCTCAGAGTTTGTCTGCCGTCTGAAGTGTTCAGGCATGATATCAAGGGCTGCCATCCTGTATCCTTTTGGTAGGTGTCAGTCATGCTTCTCCTTTATTGAGAGAATTTCTTTTATCTATTTGCTTATAGTTAGCTAGAGAGTTAGAGTTGACTTTTATGGTTAGATTGGGTTATTAGGATTGCTAGAAACTGTAGGTTTTAGTTTTACTGTTAGAGTTTATCTTTTACAGTATTAGGATAATAGGAAACTGTTATTGTTGAGTCTGCTGTGCTTACTTAGGAGTGGCTTTACAATATGCTTGTTTTATATCTATATATCTATTTATATGTAATATACAAACACACACACACACACACACACACACACACACTATTAATGCTGGGAGTTCAGCCGTAGTTTGGTGTGTGTGTGTGTGTGTGTGTGTGTGTGTGTGTGTGTGTGTGTGTGTGTGTGTGTGTGTGTGTGTGTGTGGGTTTGGCAATTACGTATGGCTGATGGTTAATGATTTAAGAAGTGTACAGAGTGTGGGCACAAGCTGCCACCCCAAGACCCATACTCCCTATGTGTGTATTGTTTAGGCTCCGCTCACCTTGACAGCTCATGTCAGGCTTGTTCCTCATTTAGTGCCCACACCGTGCAGATGAGAAGGGAGAAACTGATCATGAAGAGACTCCTTCCTCCCCAGATAGTGTCTGCTATCCCTTCCTCTTCCTTTACTGCCACTTCGCCTTGCACCAAGCATAAGAAGTGTAAGGAGAAGGCTGACAAAGAAAAAGAGTTAGAGAAGACCAGACAAGACAAAGCTAAAGAAAAAGAAAAGGAAAACTCAGACTCTTGAGAAAACCTGCAAGTGGTCCTCAGTTCTAATATAAGTTTTGGCATTGCATCCTAAGGTACCAAGATTTTCAGAGGTGACAGTCTCTCAGCACTGTACATCTCCTGCTTGGTCTGGATTCTCTTTGGATCCAGTAAGTCCCAGACTGCATTCTCCTGTTCTTCAGTAGAGAAGATACGGTAGACCTCTGTCAGTGGTATCATCTTCCTGGTCATCAAGAAGTCTGACTGAACAAGACATCAGTAGAATGATGAGGATGTTTCTGAGGATACAGATACACCTTGGGGTTCTCTTGATATGTTTGTTTAGGAACATAGTGACTGCTGGACCATTTTAGCCCTCCTTTTGTGTCTTTTCCAGAACTGGTCAGCCCTTCTGTGCTGGTTGTCTGAAGGCTCTATCCTGGAACACCTTTACTGGAGGCATTAAGGCAACTGAATTCTACTCTGACAGGTTCCCTTCCTCTTTTGGGTCTGACACATTCAGATCTGAAGGAGTCTCTGAGGTGAAGTTTTGGCACAGGGGCTGTAGAGGATGGTTCTACTTCAAAGCTTTCAAAGTCATGTCCTCCCCTCAGCATTTGGCAACTTAACACTGAGATCTGCCTCTGGGTTGATGACCATTGATTCCAAGGTTTCCTTTCTGTGTGAGGATAGGAGGGTGCTAACAGAGTTGGTGACATCCTTGGCTTTCAAGGCTTTTGAACTGGTCCTTTCAATGCCGAGGAAAAAGGTGCTTTCATCTAGGTTGGTGCCATCCAGACCTCAAATGGAGTCATCATCTTCTTATCCTTCTCTCAGACAGGGACAGTTGGTTCCACAGGTTTACCTGGCAATGTGTTATATAAGCTCCCAGTCTAATTCTGAACCCTCTGATGCTCCCCGTAGACAGTTCATTGAAAACAGATATGCAAACAGAAATACTTAGACTCTTCTCCAGAGTCCATTAAAGAATATATTGACTTGGATGAAGGCAAAGGCTCCCCAAGATCCCCCTCTGTGAACGTCACTTGTGGTGAGATCCTGTAATTGATGAAACAGAGAGGGGGATAGTCCACAGATAGTCCTCTCTAGGTGAGTCCATTTTCCAGGAAGCTTTTGCTTCTGGCTCATCTCCCTCCTGGGTAATACCGCCCACTGACTCACTCATTGATTTGATGGCTCAACAGGCATGGAAGAACCCTGATATCATACAGCCCATCCCCAAGAAACCCAGAAGGATTCTATCAGCTCCTGCAGATGGGAAACACTGCAGCAAAGTTTCTCCAGTGGGTGTAATGGTTGTAGCAGTAGCCACTATGAAGAAATCATCTGAAGAAAGTTTGTCAGTCCATCTCCCTAATAGAGAATCTTGGGTTATGGACTGTTTTGAGAAACGGACATATGCTTCAGTGACCTTTGCAGTCAGAGTACTGAAGTACTTGGCTCATGTTACCAGATTTCAGAGAGACTTGATTAAGGAAGTCTTTTTCAGGTGTTCTACCTGTGGATGTTCAAAAGACAGTGGACTCCCAGCTTTCCACTATCCAGTCTACCTCCAGCATGGCCATATGACTGCTTTTCAGTGCAACTGATGGCACAGCAAGAGAAGTGGGCACAGCATTACCATCCGCTAATAAGCCTGGATGCACCTATGTGACTTTGCAGAAAGCTTCAGGATGTCCTTCATTAATGTACCTTTTGATGGGTCCACCTATTTTGGACCCAAAGTAAAAGAAACACTGACAAGGAGTCAGTGGGAGGGTAAGACTCTCACTGCATTAGGCATTTGTTTTTCCATGGTCCAGTGATCCTACTCCATGAATCAATGAACTAGGAAGAAGATGTGGTTCAGGAAGTCACAGAGCTCTTATCATGGCAGTAGACCCCTTTTTGCAGAGGAAGTGGTAACAACAATGGATGTTGCTCTAGAGGCAGAGGTGGACCACATAACTAGGATTTTCCCAAGCCATTTACTGAAAAGCCCTTTCAGCACCCCTGAAGGGTTGCCCGAGTGCTGCTCTTTGGAGGCAGTCTTAAGGAGCTTATCTCTGTACCCACAAGTCTGGTATAACATTACCTCAGATTTTGGGTGCTGAATATAATTTATAGAGGTCAGTCTATACCACCCCCCCCCCCCAATCAGAAAGAAGGAAGTTCTTTATGTTTCAAGTCAGTGGGAACTTTCAGCAGCAGATGTTTCTAAGCTGCTAGAAAAAATGTCATTCATCCAACCAGTCCCCCCAAAACAGCTAGAATCCTGAGTCTACTCAAGGTCCTTTTTAGTGCTCAAGAAACATGGGACCTCAGACCTATTCTGGACCGGAGTATATTAGAATTTATAGAAGCAGAAAGTTTAATCACTCCCTTTTAAATAAAGGATTTAGTCTACGTTGATATGCAGACTGTGATAGTAAAACACTTAGTATATATAGCACTATGTGAGGAATGTTCAGCCTTCTATATTAATAAAACTAATAAAAAATTAAAAGAAACATGTCAACATCTTTCAGATATTAGGAGAGAAGTAGCTTCAAATGCTTTATGCAAGCATTCTAGGGACAACAGTGTTGCTAATAGGTTTAAGTTTGCAGTGCTAACTGTTCATAAACAAAATATTAGAGAGAGTGACATTGTTTCTTTAACAGAGAGAAAAGTTTAGGTGAATTTCCTTTCTTAGAGCTAACCACACTCCTGGTTTAAATGATGCTGTGCCAATTAAATCTTTTTTGAAATGCAAACATTTTAGATGACATTTTTGTATTTCTACTGGATGTTTTATAACGTGACTGCAACCATTTGTTATTTAATGAGTATTCTGTGTTATGAAAGAAACCTTTAATGCCTGGTATGGTAAGAAAGCTTGTGGTTTGTTTTTTATTAAACTGTGGAAGTGTAACTGAGCCATTTTTTTTTTGCTCTAAGTTTTGGCTTGGTTCCTGCTTCAGCTACCTTTATTTGCTATCATGTGAAGATAGAAAAGCATTCAAGGAGGTTTCTGTATTTAAGGCTGGGAGCCAGTCATTATCAGTTCCAGAGCCCTGCCATTCGATTTTACCACAGCCTCCAATGTGTTGACCAAGATTATGGCAGTAGTGGAAGTGCATCTGTGCCTACAAGGGATCCACATTTTCTCATACCTTAACGATTGTCTCCTTACCTCTACAAGTGACAGTCTCTTATTGCACCATCGGGACCTTCTGGTCCAACTGATCCAGGATCTAGGCATCACAATTAGTATGACCAAAAGCTAGCTTACTTCATCCCAACAGACAGAGTTTATTAGATATCACTTGAACACAAGGTTGGATGCCACCTGAACACAAGCTTACAGATTGCTCAACTTCAAATCTCCAGGATGACTTCCCTCCACCTCATGATGGCTCAAGTTCTTCACCACCCCTGTCCTCCAGCAAAGCTGACCCTTTGCCTATTGGGCCTAATGGCATCCAGAATCCTCATGGTCCCACCTGCCAGATTTTACATGAGGGTTCTTCAGTGGAACAATGGTCCCAAAGGTTTCATCCACTTTACATGAAGATAAGACTTACTCAAATTTGCAGGCAGCACATATCCTGATGGATAACTTATTCTGTGCTAGACAGGCATCTATTCCTGACAGAGTCCCCTGTGGCAGTAGTGATGATGGGCACTTCCCTTCTAGGTTAGGGGCACACTTCAAAGGGAAGACGATCCATGGCAGTTGGTCATATATAGAGGCCAACATTCACATCAGTGTTCTGGAGATGAGAGCTGTCCTCCTAGCATTACAGGCTTTTCAGTATGCTCTCCCCAGAGGTGTGATCTAAGTGCAGACAGAGACAATATGTCGGTATTCTGGTACATCAACAGACAGGGAAGAACCTGCTCCTATCCACTTTGCTGGGAAGACGTGAGAGTCTGGCAGTGAGTGATGTCTTCACACTGCTTTCTAATAGCAGTGCATATTCTGGGTTGTCCAGTGTTCTGGCAGACAAGTTGAGCAAATCTGTCTTGATGCCTCATGACTGTCCCTCAGTCCAACAGTGTTAACTTTGATCTTTAGTCACTGGGGCCAGCCTTGCTGTGACCTGTTCACATATTACCTTAACAACAAGTGCAATTACTTTGCCCTGATCCCTCCACAGGGACAGTCACCGAGGGTGATCTAGTCCACAGTGGGCCCCCAGGTCTCCTGTATGCTTTTTCCCATTACCTTTAATGAACAAGTTCATACAGAAAGCAAGAATGTGCAAGGCCAAAGTCATCCTCATTGCCCCTTTCTGTCCTCATCAAACATGGTTTCCTTCCTGTGGCGTCTTCTAGTTTATCCTCTGTGGAAGCTGGATCACTGTCCAGCTCTATTAACACACCTGGATAGACTACCTCCTCCAAACCAGAAAGCCATGAAGTTAACTGCTTGATTCCTCCTGTTCTGACATTAGCCAGAAATGCCAGACTTTCTTTGTTGGTTGTTCAGATCTTGTCAGTGCCTCAAAACTGTACTACTATGAAAATACACTGTAACAAATGCTTCCAAGGGCTTGGATCCATTTTCAGCTCCTGTTCCTTCCATTCTAGAATTTTTATCTGAACTTTTTCACAGTGGGTCCAGTTACTCAACTATCAAAGTAGAAATGGCAGCCATCTCTAGCTTCCATACAGGACAGAATGACAGCACTATAACCTCTTTGAGAATTTCTAAAGCTTTCCTGAAGAGAATGTTTCTTCTTCTTCTTCGGTCCCCTATCAGAGACCTGATCCTCACTTGGGATATTACTATCATGTTGGAAGCATTGACTCAGCCACCATTTGTACCAGCAGCATCAGTAGATTTTAAAGTTCCTGTCCTGGAAAACAATTTTTCTGATGACAATTACTTCATCTAAGTGATTTTCAGAGATACAAGCACTTTCTTGCAAACCATCATATTTTTTTTTCATAAGGACAGGGTTTCCTTAAAAATTTATGCATCCTTCCTTCCTAAGGTGGCATCTGAAGCTAATCTAAATTAGTCAATAAATCTGCCAGTTTTTTCCATGATTTTCAAACAAAGGTGAACACATGCTACATATGCTAGATGATCATCATCCACTTCAATGTTATCTTCATAGAACTAAACCTTTCGGAAAGTCAGAACAATTGTACGTGGCATTCTCTAAATCTAAATCGGGAGGAGCAGTGGCTAAAGTTACCTTTTCTAGATGGCTATCTGAATGCATTTCCTTCATGTACAATAAAAAGGGGTTATCTTTACAATTTCAACCTAAGGCTCATTCCACAAGGCAGTGGCCACTTCAACAGCCTTTGCTAGTAGATTATCTGTTGATAATATCTGTGCAATGGCTACTTAGTCACCAGTTCATACATTTGTATCTCATTATAGACTGGATGAACATTCCAGATCACATTCCACCTTTGGTTCTAGTATCCTCAGGAATATTCTTCATTGACACCACCTGGATTTATATGCTTGAGAATCTGTCCCATAGTTGAATCAAATGAAAACAGAATAAATTGGATACTAAAGTTATGCACTTACCATAACAGTAGATCCCTGTTGTCTTATTTTCATCTGGTTCAACATTCCTCTCACCTACCCCGTCTGCCAAATTGGACTCCGATGGCCAGGTCTGCTTTGGCATTCCCTGTCTGTGAGCAGTCATTACTGCAGTGTACTATAACCCTGCCATTTTTTTTCTATTATGCATTCTGAGCTGGTCTTGAATGGGAGTTATTTGACTATTATATGATTACATTGATCTATTTATGGATATATTTCAGGTGGTAAACTCGATCTGAGGTAGTGAGGTAGCGTTCAGAGAATTATGGGAGGGGGGCTCACATTCTTTGAACCAAAGAGCTTCAAATTCAGTGCCGTTTTCAGACCCTGAGGAGTCCAAAAACCCGTAGTTGAACCAGAAGAACATTGGACAAAATTAATCTATTGTTATGGCAAGTACATAACTTTTGTTTATTTTTTCCCTTTTACTGTCCTTCTAAATATTAATGATATAAAGTGGGGTATATGCTTTACAGTCCACCCACAAGTTTAAGAAAGTCAACAAAAGTCCAGTCTTTCTCAGCCAGTTTTTCTTGTAAAGCCATATTTCACAAATGTGATTGATGCTTTATAGTCTCACATTTATTTTACTAATTTCAGTGTTGCTGAGCTTCTTCCTGATCATCTCCATCTTCCAATACCAGACTCTGGTCAAGTCCAAGGTACTCCTGATTCCTCTAGTCAACTCCTGTGCTTTTTTTTATGTCTCTCAAGCATTTCCTTTGGAACATTGCAAAAGGTTTTAATGGCCAAGTCCCTGTATGAGATTATTATCAGCAGAATGACAAGCGAAGTCCCCCTTCTGTTTGCTGGCTCACTTTTTGTTGGATAAACTTAGCCTGTTTTGCATTAATAATGTCTTTGATCCTGAAGACAGCTGAATAGAACAGCTTGAATCTCACACCTAGCTCTCGACATTCCCTGATTTGTGGGATAAATTTGCTTCTCTTCTGCCTGATATACAGTAAATAATTATTTTTTACAACGACTCTGCTTTATCCAATTTTTAATGCTGTTCTCTTCTGCCACAGTTTTATCAGGATCAACTCTTTCTGTTGGTATGATTGCATCTTTACTAACACAGGTCTTGGCTGATTTCTCATTGCCAGGTTTGGAGCATACAATCATTGTGCCCTTTCAATTAACAAATCCTGCTGTGGAATACCAGACCAGTTGCTTATTTGTGCTTTCATAAAACTAATACAGTCTGTTCCTTCCAGTTTTTCTGATGCAGCAGAAAATAATTTTTTTCTAGGTGCGCTTTGTCTTCTAATTCGACTAGTTTTTGAAACAGTTCTTCTTGAGAAGTGCTATATTTAGCCAGTCATTTCTTCATTCCAGCCTCTGATTTTTGCAGTTTTGTCAGTTCATCTGATTTCAGCCTCTGATCTTTGCAGTTTTGTTAGTTCATCTGAATAACTAGTTAAAGCTTCTTCTAATTTTTCCAGCCTTTTATTTGAGTTGATATACTCCTTCAGTGTTTCAATTATTTTAATCACCTCTGAGTGCATCTGATTTATATTTACTCTAAATTACTGGAGGCCATAACTTGTACCCAAACCGATACATGAACTGTTTTTTGCTGAACAGCTGCACGATTCTTCCCATCCAGTGTTTTCTCTTCTCCTTTTCTGGTTAATTTTTTTTTTAGGCGCTCTAAATTTCTTCATCTGATGTTGTCAATTTTCATTCTATCGTCAACCTATGAGCTTGGATCCGATTCTTCGGATCCTACTCAGCCACTACAATAGCTCATAGTAACCAAAAAATTCTCGAGCTTCTCCCCTGCCCATAATGCACCCTTTCTAAGTACATCAGATCTTGTTTGCAACTATTCGTGTTAGACATGGTGACCAGGTGCTCTCGAGCAGATAAGTGAAATTATTATATGTTTTTCCTTTATGTCTTCTAAATAGTGCTATAAAATTTTCTTTTTCTCCTTAGCCTCTATCCCTTACCTAGCAAATACTTCATTTTCAATTTTTTCTCTCACTTTACCCTTCCTTTCTTCTATATGAAAGTACCTTTCTTACCATTGTTGGTATTTTCCCCCTTTTTGTTACCTTAGTTATCAAAAAAAAAAGGCTTCTATTGTTTATTTTTTTTCTCTCTCTCTGTTATGTTTTTTCTATAGTGGAGAAATGTCAGAGAAAGAAAAGGCTGACTTCAAATAGTGTAGGGAAATGTGCCCATAAAATGCTATATTCAGACTCCCATACACTTTGTGTTTACTGCCTGAGACCCCTGCATCTACAAGAGGATTGTTCTGTTTGCCACACATTCAACCATAAGACTGGTTGAATGCAAAACCAAATTACTCCTTAAAGGTTTTCTGCCTTCCACTTTCAGTGAAGCACTATATGGAGCTCCTTCCTTAGACAAACCAAAAAAGGACAAGTCAGAGTAATCAAGCCCTTCCTCTTCTTCCCCTAAAGCTTCTAAAAAGGTGAAGGAATAGCCTATCTTGGTTCTGACTTCTCTGTTGACTCCGACACTTAAGAAAACGAGTCTTTCCAATCCTACTACTCCTTCAGACCTGAAGATCAAGATTTGGCAGATTAAAAAAAGTAATTATGAGAAAATGGGAATGAAAATCTAAACCAACTATACTAGAAGTAGTATAGTAATTTAGTAATAGAGATAAAACACCTGGAATTGAGATCTTTGGAAAAGGGTTGGAGCAAACTATGTAAGAAAAAATGGGAATTGTGGGAAAAATACATACAAGGGAGGAATGAGGTTTAAAAGGCGGAGGACTTAAATAAGCTATGCAATATTTGACTGAAAAAGATTGGGTAGATTATACATGATGCATAATATTTGCAACTGGAAGTGTGTTGGTATGGTTTGGGATGTGACATGATTGCAACTAGGATTGTGTCTGTGTGGTTTGTTTTTATTTGTATAAATGTATGATTGCCTATGTAGTAAGCAATGATTTAACGAATGTGTTGCTTGTTTAAAGACAAAAAAAAAGGCAAGAATTGAATAATTTATGTAATATTGCTTAGGTTATATGATATATAGCAATATATGTGAAGTAAAATGTTTGTTGTGTTAATTATAGTGTGATTACTTTTTTATGAATGTAAATTTATCTATGTCACAAGTGATAATTCAATAAATGTGTTTGGAAAAAAAATAGACAGAAGGATCTGTCTACTTCTTCAGATCCTACTTCAGATAAGACTAAGGACTTCACAGATCTGATACCAGAATCATTGGATTTAACTGCTAGCCTACCTAGTTTACCCAGGACACGATATTCACCTTCGCCCTTTCTGGAAAGACCAGAATCACCCTCTGTTATGTCCACTCATACATCTAGGAGGTTAATCAAAGAAGACATGGAGAGATTGGTAAGAAAAATCCTCTGGGTGCAGAGTATACATACAGTTCCCTCAACTCCTACCCCCTCGTGTCGGGAGTTCTGAACATCTATTACCCCTCCTCCTTTACATCCTCCTCAAACTTCCTTTAAAGTTTCAGAGTTCTTGGATCCAAGCTGCCCAGCTCCATCTGCTTTGGATATGAAGATGCACCTATCCTCAGATCTGATATTGGCTCTGAGCTCTTCAGTTCAGTCAGAGCCAGAGACCTCTCAGAGCCGTAGCTGCCTTTTTGGTTCTGAGGTATTGAAGTTGACTCTGAAGTTTTCAGAACTGTCTCTGCACATTGGGGCTTCAGCAGCTCTGACTTCTGCCTTGGGAGGATTATCCTCAGAGCGGGGACGACTAGGATCCAGAGACATGCCCTCTCAGATCAGGAGTCCGATCCCTCTTAGGAGAGATCAGCCCTTGAGGTGTTGAAGAGAACCATGTCTGCTTCGACAGTTCAGACAGTTCCTGCCTCCTTGGATCTTTAGTCCCCACCCTTGTCATCTCTGCATACAGAATCTCAGTCTTTTTCTCCACTGGGACAGTGAGTACTGAAACCCCAGGCTTCCCAGCAGGGTGTTCCCACTTCTTCTGATACCTCCCCAGAGCATCCCACTGAGAAGGTCCCTAAGAAGAAGTTGTGCAAGAGGAAGCACTTAGATTCCCTGGAGGAATCCATCACTGAAGACAAACACAGACTTTGATGAGGGCAAAGGGTCCCCAATGTCACCTCCTGATGATGACTTCTTTGGAGACATCTTCGAAATTATAAAACGGTGAGGTGACTGCAAACCCAACAATCCTTCGTCTAAGGAGGCTTTTGGTACTCATCAGTCTACCTGAGTAGCTCCACCCACTGATGAGCTCATTGAATTGATCACTCAGTGGGCATGGAAGGTCCATGACACCATTGAGCCGATCCCCAGACACCAGACAAAATTATTACTGCTCCTGAAGATAAGCAATTTTGGACTAAAGGTGTAGCTGTGGATGCCATGGTCATGACAGCAGCCACGAAAGAGGAACTAGCTGTGGATGGTTCCTCTATCCACCCCCCCCACCAAGGAGTTTCAGATGATGGATAGGTTCAGGAAGTGTGTTTATGCATCAGCGACCTTATCCTTACAGTCCCTGAACTACCTGGCACATTTCACTAGGTTACAGAAGGATCTGATTAAAGAACTGTCAGATACCCTCCCAGGATCTGTTTCTGAGTCAGTACAGGCCTCTGTTACTTCTCAGTTGGCTGCCCTCCAGTCTGTTTCTAACTCTTTCATGAGGCTCGTTTCTCATACAGCCAAAGGAACGAATAGAGCAGTGGGTTCAGGCATTTCCATCAACAGGTACACCTGGATGTGCCGATGTGACTTTGCAGAGCCTTTCAAGTCTATGTTTGTTAATGCTCCATTTGACGGCATGTCCCTATTTGGCCCTAAGGTAAAAGACACATTGTCCAGGTTTGAGAAAAATGGGAAGACCCTTTCTGCCATGAGTGTATGTTTCTCTACTCCTCAAAAATCCTTCTCCAGGAATCAGCAAAGTAGTGGAAAAATGTGGTTCAAAGAATCCAAAGGGTGTTTTTAAGGCACATATGGAAATAGTTCCTTCAGGGGCAGAGGGGGGAACTGAAACAGCAAATGCCACCCTCTTGGCAGAGGAGGCCTGCAGAACTAAGGGTCCAGAGATATATATGTTCTTTGGCAGACCCTTCTAGTGCTCCTGAGCAGAGGCCTGATTCCTCTGCTCTGGAGGCAATCCGGGGTCAACTGTCCCTGCACCAGAGAGCGTGGCTAGAAATAACATCAACTACCTGGGTGCAGTGGATCATTTCCAGAGGATATGGTATACCATTTTCCATTCCTCCTCCCCATTGCAAGAAAATCACTGATGTTCCACCAGTCAGAGGGAACAAGCAGCTATTCAGATACAAAAAGTGCTAGAAAAATGAGTCATCCAAGAGGTCCCACCAGACCAGAGAGAATACAAAACTTACTCAAGATTCTTTTTAGTGCCAGAGGGAACAAGGGACTGGAGACCAGTTCTGGATCTCAGCAACTTAAACAAGTCTGTTCGATGCAACAAGTTCTGGATGGTCACGCTTCAGTCCATTCTTCTGTTTTTGGAAAAGGACGACTGGATGTGCACGAAAGATCTTCAGGATATGCATTATCACAAAAGATGAACAAGCAGTCCAGAAGGTACTTATGCTTCCAGATGGGAACCATTCATTATCAGTTCAGAGTTCTGCCCTTTGGTCTCACCACTGCCCCCAGGGTGTTTACCAAGTGCATGGCAGTAGTAGGATCTCACTTGAGACTATGTTGTTTCCATATCTAGATGACTGTATCATTTCTGCCTCGACCAGGCATCAACTATTGAAGGCAACAGACTACGTTCTCAGGATGTATTCACACATAGGGATATCCATAAATTACGCAAAGTGCTTAGTAGAGCCCACTCAAAGTTTCAGTTTCATAGGAGCAATTCTCAACACAAAAGAAACAAGCCTCACTCCCCCCTTCAAAAGTGGAAACAATCAGATCATAAGTCACAAAAATAATCTGCAGCAACAAGATCTTAGCATGAATGGTTCTTCAGATTCCTGGGTCAATGAAGGCAGCAATAATGCTAGTAGCACTAGCCAAATTTCAAATGAGAATTCTGCAGTGGCTGCTTTCAATGCAATGGTCCATCCTTCACCAACTGATGTCAGCCCACCAGTATATGCAAAAAAGATCTCAGATGGTGGATTCAGTGAGATCATATTTTACAAGGATGTCCATTTATTCTCCCGCAGCCCACGGCCACAGTGACCACAGACACTTCCCAGCTAAGATGGAGGGGGCATTTCTTGGGAAAAATCAGTCTAAGGCACTTGGTCCCCCAAAGAGGCCAGCTTACATATCAACGTCCTAGAGATGAGAGGATTGCTGTTAGTGTTGCAGAGTTTCCAGGATGCTCTCCGCTTAGGGATGATTGCAGTTCAGGGGGACAACATGTCAGTAGTCTGGTACATCAACAAACAAGGGGAAACCAGATCCTACCCCTTTTGTCGAGAAGGTCTGAGTGTGGCAATTGGTGATCTCATCCAACCGCTTTCTTATAGCAATGCATATTCTGGGAAGTCCAGTGTCATTGCAGACAACTAAGCAGGTGCATTCTTCTACCTTATGAATAGTGCCTCAATCAAAAAGTGATGGAAAGGATATCCATCAATGAGGTCAGGCTTGCTGCAATCTTTTTTTTCTCTCCCTTAAACAACAAGTGCAGTAGCTGCTTCACCCTGATCCCCCTTGTGGGGAGTCACTGAGAATGCTGTCCACAATTGGCTCTCTGGTCCTATTTATGCCTTTCCCCCAACTCCATTAATTCCAAAGTTTCTAGAGAAAGCAACCAGGTTAAAGAGCAAAATAATCCTCATTGCACCATATTGGCTTTGACAGATTTGGTTCCCCTTCATTTCCCCTCACTTACTTCACCAACCATGGATTCTGGATCCAAGTCCAGACCTCCTGTCTCACACAACAGGCATGATTCACGCAGATATACCCAATCTCAGGCTGACTGCCTAGTTTCTCCAATTCCATTAATAGCCAGGCAACCTATGCTCTCCTCTCCAGTCTTCTCACAGGCTATCTACACATAAGCTGTATTTCAGTAAGTGGAAAAAAATCATTCACTGGGCACTTCAAGATAACATTGATCGCTTTTCAGTTCCTATTCATGATATTCTTGATTTTTTTGCCCCAACTTTTCAAGGCAAGGTTAGCTTCTTTGCCAAAGTCCAATTAGCAGTAATATCCAATTTTCTTGTTGGTTTCCAAGGTTCTTCAGTTGCTTCACATAAACTATGCAAAGCCTTTATGAGAGGAAATCTTCTTTTAAAGCCTTCTTATAAAGATCCTACTCCCCCTTGGATCTACATTTGGTGCTGCAGGCTATCATACACCCACCCTTTAAACCAGCAGCTAAGTGTGATCTCAAGTTCCTTTCTTGGAAAACCATTTTCTTGGTAGCAATAACTTCTGCAAAAAGAATTTCAGAGATTCAGATCCTGTCTTCCAACCACCATACTTGATTTTTCACAAAGACAGAGTATCTCTGCATACTAATCCATTTTTTTTACCTAAGGTGGTTTCAGAGTCAAATATCAATCAGTCCATTAATTAATCAGTTTTTTTTTCCAGAATTTGAGAACAAAAGTAGATACTTGTTACATTTATTAGATTTTCACAGACAACTGTGATTTTACCTTCTTAGAATCAAGGATTTCAGGAAATCTGACCAATTGTTTCCTTCTCAGATATTAAATTGGATAAAACAGTCATCAAAGTAACCTTGGCCAGATGGCTCACCAATTGTATTTCTTTCATTTATAACAAATTGGGCATTGCCTTACCGAAACCTTTGCGAGCCCATTCAACTAGAGCAATGGCTACTTCATCTGTCTTCCTGTCTAGGGCGTCTGTGGATGACATTTGTGCAATGGTGACTTGGACTACTCCTCATACCTTTGTTACTCATGACGTATTAGATCTGGTCTCCAGGGACAGAGCATCATTCAGTTCAATTGTGCTGAGGAACATCCTTCCTTGAGTCCACCCATGATCTAAGGTAGCTGGGGACTCTGTCCCATAGGTTGAGGATAGAATGAAAATTGACAATATCTAATAAAGAAGTTATGTACTCACCATAATGTTCCATCTGTGTTGTTCATTTTTATTTTTCCTCAACTCCCCACCCACCAGCCCCTTACCTTGAACTCCTAGAAGAGCGAGTGCTCTTAGATTGGCACTTCCCTTGTACTGAGCTCCAGATATAGTCTCTCGCTGGACCTTTCTGATGTTTTTTCTCTTACTTCTATTAGCAAACAAGATCTGAGGTACTTATGAAGGATGAATTGTGGGTAAGGGAGAAGCTCGAGAGTTTTTTGGTTACTATTGTAACTGCTGAGTCAGTTCTGAAGGATTGGATCCGAACCTATAGGTTGAGGAAGAATGAAACTAGACAGTACAGATGGAACGTTATGGTGAGTACATCATTTTTTATCTGATGTTGTCGATTTGCTCTTATGGTGATCACAAAAGCCCTTGAGCCACTGCCTTATCCACAATGCACCTCCCTCAATTACCTCAGATCTTATTTGCTGCTTCCAGTGAAAGATGTGGTCCTTCCTTGTGCTCTCAAGCAACTTTAAGTTAAGTGATTTAAAGTTATTTGCTTCTATCTTTTTTCTGTATTTTACCTTTATTTTTCTTAAAAACTATCTACAAACAAATTTGTTCTTTCCCTGACCCTTATATTCACATTTTTCACTCTATCCTTAGTACCTCCCTCCCTCCATACACTTTGGTCTAATCTCTTACTACCATTGTTGGTAGATTTTGCCCTTAAAAAACTTTTAACTCAAACTTTAGTCTATCACTTTCTCTATTCATGGCTGATAAAGAGAAAGCCCCAGTGGGGTTCAAGAAATGTATAAAGTGTGGTCCCAAAATCCCTGTCTCTGACTTGCACTGCTTGTGTTTTTACTGCCTAGATCGTCTCCACCTTCAGGAGGACTGTTCTATTTATCATTCCTTTAATCCCAGCCAGGGCTCTTACTGAGCATAAAAACAAATTAATACTTAAGGGATTACTGCCGACTTCTTTCTCTGAGGCAATATCTGGTGCTTCTTCTGAGAACCAAAAGAGTGCTTCGCCAACTCCTAGCACTCCTTCTTCTTCTTCCAGTGTATCAGAGAAAGCAAAGAAGAGACCTCCTTCAGATTCTGCTGACTCTTCGGACTCGAAAAGGACACATGTCAAACACTCAGATCCAACATCACGCTCATATCCAAGACCTTCCAAGTCAGAAACTTCAGATCCATCTGACCCTTTGGATCCGAAGAAGAGACCAACAAAACTATCGTATCCAAGATAATTTTAATCAGGCTTTGTGGGACAGGCCTCTCCCTCAGAACCTAAGAAGGCCAGGACAGATATTTCTGATTGCAGAACTTTGGATCTGACTTTACGTATTCTTTTAGCTAGGACTCCTTATTCTCCTTCTATAGATCCAATCCTTTCAAGGGTTCCCTCCCCATTTTTGGAGAGAGATAGATCTCCCTCTATTGTACCCACTTGCTCTACCAGGAGTATAACCAAAGAAGATGAGGTGAGGTTGGTGAGGAGGATTCTCTTGGTGCAGAGTATCCCGTCGGCTCCTTCCCCTCTGGGTCAGGAGATCTGACTGTCCACAACTCCTCCTTTACAGATTCCTCCTTCAACCCCCATCTCGGTCTTGGAGTCCTTGGATCAGAGTCATCTGGGTCTGTCTGTTTTGGATCCGAGGACTTCTGTTCCCTCAGATCAAAGGCTTGCCTTGAGTTCTTCAGCTCCATTGGATCTGGAGAGCTCTTGGAGCAGTAGCTACCCTGTCATATCCGTGGTGCTGCAGTCGTCTCTGAAGTTTTCGGAGGCATCTCTGCATCTCAGAACCTCGGCAAAGGTTAGTTCAGCTCCAACTTCAGCCATGGAGATGTATTCCTTGGAGCAGGGAGGGACTTCAGTCTAGAGGTTATTACTTTCAGATCCCAGATCCTTCTCTTCTCTGGGGTTTCTGCCTTTGAGGTCATGGAGAAGGCCTTGTCTGCATCTCAGGCAAAGGCAGTTCCCATTCCCTCAGATCCTCACACTATTGGCTTGACACCTCTATACCAGGAGCCTCACCTAACCTCGCCATGGGGATAGCTAGTACTGAAACTCCAGTCTTCCCAGCAGGGTATTCAATTCTTCTGATACCTCTCCAGAATATCCCACTGAAGAGGTCCCTAAGAAGGGGACATACAAGAGGAAGCACGTTGATTCTCCAAAAGAGTCTGTCACAGAAGAAACAGATTTTGTTGAAGGTGAAGGTTCCCCAACTTCATCTCCTGAAGATGCCCAGTTCGGGGACATCCCTGAAATACTGAAACACAGAGGTGGCTGGAAGTCTACCAACCCTTCATCCAAGGAGTCTGTATTTTTGGAGGCTTTCGGTACTGGCCCATTTACCACCTTGGTGACTCTGCCTGCCAACGAGTTTGTGGACTTGATCTCTTAGCAGGCATGGAAGACACCATACACCATTGAACCAATCCCTAAAAGGCCTGACAAGATTATGTCTGCTCCTGAGGATAAACAGTTGTGGGCAAAAGGGGGTTACCTCTTGATGCCATGGTTGTGGAGGCAGCCACTAAAAAGGAACTCGCTGAGGAGAGTTCCACTGTCCATTCTCCAAACAGGGCGTCTCAGACTATGAACAGATTGGGGAAGCATGTCTGTGGCTCACCTTCAATATCAAGAAGATTCCATGATATTCCACCCAGTCAGAGGTAACAAGCAGCACATCAAATTCAAAAGCTGCTAGACAAAAGAGTCATTCAGGAAGTCCCACCAGACCAACAGAATCTGGAATTTACTTAAGATTCTTTTTAGTACCAAAGAAAAGAGGGGACTGGAGACCAATATTGGATCTCACCAACCTAAACAAATCCATACAGATAACCAAGTTTTGGAATGTCATGGTTCAGTCCATACTCTTGTTTTTGGGAAAAGACGATTGGATGTGCTCGATAGAGCTTCAGGGTGCATATTGTCACTTGAAAATGAAGAGGTGCTCCAGAAAGTACCTACGCTTCTAGTTGGGAGCCAGTCATTACCAGTTCAGAGTCTTGCACTTTGGTCTCACCACAGCCCCCCCCCCCCCCCGCGTGTTTACCAAATGCATGGCAGTAGTAGCATCTCACTTGAGACTGCAAGGATTCCATATGCTTCCATATTTCAGTGACTGGCTCATTACCACCCCAACCAGGCATCAAGAGATACAGGCAGGAGATCAAGTTCTCTACACATGTTCACTTCTAGGAATCACCGTAAAGTATGAAAAGTCTGTATTAAACCCAACTCAAAACTTGGAATTCATAGGAGCACATTTCAACACAAAGATAATGACTTCAGTGCCTCTTCCTAGAGTTCAGACCTTAAGATCACAAGTAAGGAAAATAATCTACAGTACCAAAATTTCTGCCTGCTTGGTCCTTTAAACTCAAGTTCTATGGGAGTGACATTAATTCTAGTTCATCTAGCCAGATTCCACATGAGGATTCTATAGTTGATGCTAGTCACTCAGTGGTCTATTTTTCATCATCCCATGTCAGCCAGAATTCGCATCAGCCAGACTTGCAAGAGAGACCTCAACTGGTGGATTCAATCAGACCAGGTTCTACAAGGCAGTGCTTTCATTCTTCCCAAACCCAAGGCCATAGTGACCACAGACACTTCCCAGCTGGGGTGGGGGGAGCATTACCTGGGAAAGACTGTTCAAGGCACTTGGTCCCCTGTGGAGGCTAATCTGCATATAAACATCCTAAAGATGAGAGCAGTGCTTCTTGTGTTGCAAGCCTTTCATACAGCTCTCCCCCTAGAAATGATTACGATCCAAACAGACAGCATGCCAGCAGTCTGGTATATCAACAAACAGGGAGGAACCAGATCTTACCCCTTGTGTCAAGATGCACTAAGAGTGTGGCATTTGGTGAATCACTTTATAGTTGCAACTCACATTCCAGGGACAGCCAATGTGTTAGCAAACCAGTTGAGCAGACACATTCTTCTGCCTTATGAGTGGTCCCTCAACCTGAAAGTGAGGGACATGATTTTCCATTTATGGGGCCACCCTTGCTGTGATCTTTGCCTCCCCCTAAACAACAAATCCAGCTGCTACTTTGCCCTGATCCCCCCACAGGGGGAGTCAATGAGGGATGTTTTCATTCACAATTGGACCCCTGGTCTCTTTTATGCCTTTCCTCCAGTTCGTGCTTTCACTCTAGTGGTTTGTTCTTATATCCTCCAATTCCCCTGATCACCAAATTTCTACAGAAAGCTGCCATGTTGAAGAGCAAAGTAATCCTCATTGCACCCTGCTAGCCTTGACAGATTTCATTCCCCTTCCTTTGGCCTCACTTGATTCATCAGCCATGGATTCTTAATACAATTCCAAACCTTCTGTCTCACCCGACAGGTGTGGCCCATCCAAACTTATCCAGTTTCTATCTGACTGCCTAGCTTCTTCAGTTCCAATAATACCCAGACAATCTATGCTCTTTTCCCCCGTCTGACACATCCTCTTATCTTCCCATAAGCCATCCACTCGAATGCCGTGTTCTAGTAAGTGGAAAAGATTTTCTTGCTGGGTCCGTCAATCTGACGTAGACCCCTTTTCAGCTCCTTTACATGCTATTCTTGAATTCTTAACAGTGATCTTCAAGGAAGGGGCCAGCTCCTCTACAGACAGAGTCCAACTAGTAGCCATTACAAATTTTCATATGGGTGGTGGCAGAGTCCCAGTTGCTTCACGTAGGCTATGCAAAACCTTTTTGAGAGGTTCTCTCCTTCTAAGACCCCCTTTCAGAGATCCAAATCCAGTCATTGACAAGAACATCACAGTCTTGTGTCTGTAGTTGTAACCATCAAAAAAGCATTATTTTCCATGCATTCCTCTTCATCATCATAATATTTTTGACAGAAGTGCATAGTAACAAGGGGGAAGACAGTATCTTAATTAAGGAAAGCAAGAATGTCATGGACTGTAACTTTAGCTTATGAAATTATTGCTGTTATTCATGCTCCTGTTAAATTGTAGAACTGTACTGAAAAATGAGGAATATGTTATAATGAAAAGCACATTAAACTCTACCTTTGACTGTATGTTAATGCTGTAGCTGTTCAGACAGAAATAACAACTGTTAGAGCAGGTTTGAATATTTGTTCAAAATACATATTTAGCATATTTAATCACATTGTATTAGAGTTGTGGAAGGGTGAATATTCACACAATGTGATCTTGACCTTATATGCATTAGCCAGGTAAACTGCTTTTCTAAACCTAAGCTTTTTCTAACAAAGATTCATATGTCATAGACATCGGAAATACTGGGGTCACTCATCTTGAAAAAGAGCTACCATAACCATGGACAAGAATTTGGTAGAAGTGTATTTACAGCAGACAAGGTCTTCTGTACCCACTATGTGGGAGGCTTCATCCCCATAACCCCCATTTACTTAAATATACTAATACCAGAGTTGCAAAACCATGAAGAAACTAGAAATATTGTATGTGAAGTTGTTAAATCTCGCCGTTTATTCTCACTGATGAGTTCGGGGCCAATCCTCGGCTCTGACATGGCCGATAGCAAAGCTCAAGGTTTGCCAGTAGCTTGAGACCAAGCCCCTTATCCCACAATGCACTGCCGGAATTATCTCAGCTCTAGTTTTCCACGGCAAGAGAGATCTCGGTGATCCAGCTAGCTCAGACCATTTGTGGGAAAAATAACAGCAAGTTTATAAAAAAAAAAAAAAAAAAACCTTTTCTTTTTCTTACTAAAATAGTTGTGTTCATATCAGGTTGTTTATTAATATAATCTATAGTTTATGTAGTTTTAGACAGTTTAAATAATTAGTGCCCTGTTGGCTTCTTGGTTTGTGTGGGCCTTTACCATATTTACTCTTATTAGTCTTTCTAATAGTCAGGGTTCTTCTCTGTGGGCCTCTTAGCCCTATATTTGTAATCTGTAATTATATTGTTATAGTTAGTGCCCTGTTTGGGCTTAGTAGTTTTGTGGATCTTTACAAGTTTACTGTTTGTTATTAACTATGTCGGATGAAAAGGAGAAATCCCATCCTAAATCGGGATTCAAAAAATGCCCAGATTGTGTCTACTGTCTGGGGGCTAAACACCTCCAAGACACTTGCAGCATTTGCCATTCTTTTTCTTCAAGAGTCCTCTTGGAGAGAAGGAGGAAGCTAATAGATAGGGGATTGCTACAACAATCTTTTTCTGAGGTTTTGAGTAGCCATGAGGGTACTAGCATGCCTTCCAAATCCAAATCTTCAGACAAAGTGACAAAAAAGGCAAAAATTTCAGAAGGAGGCTCATCGGTTCCACAGACCTCGGAACCGAGTGTACCTTTGAGTCTGAGCCAGCTCTCGGTTTTGGAGCCGGTCTCTGAAGTTCCTTCTTCACCTCTGCTCCAGTCAGCACCTTCGGTGCATTCAGCTAAGTCCTCAGTCAGCCTTTCAGATTTGGACATGGATCGGCTGGTGCAGAAGCTTTTACAGGCACCAGGACTTGCCAAATTGTCAGCCCCGACCAGCTCGTCGGTGCCGAAGACCATGGAACCGGATTTGTCTACTCCTCCTCCGAGCCGTACTGGACTCTCGGAGCCGAAGGAAACTGAACCGATGGTCGTCGAACCCTTGGAGATGATACCCGCACCGGTGTTATCGAATCCATCTACTTGGATGTCATCGGCACTGACCGAGGACTCTAGGAGCCGACACTCTCCCGTCGGGTCCGGGGAGGTTAGTCGAACTGATTTGTCAGTGCCGACTCTTCCTCTCGGGGCTTCGGCTCAGATGAGCTCGGCTTCTCCCTCTGGCTCG
Organism: Protopterus annectens; assembly: GCF_019279795.1. Taxonomy (NCBI): domain Eukaryota; kingdom Metazoa; phylum Chordata; order Ceratodontiformes; family Protopteridae; genus Protopterus; species Protopterus annectens. Next base: position 753,345,002 of record NC_056726.1, on the reverse strand, counting down.
GAGCCCAGGGTTTCAGTGCGGGAGGATCGGACGGTACTCTTGGGTCCATCCACTCCTTCTCGTCGGAGCCATGGTGCCTTCGATGCTATGATGAGAGTTTTGTCTCCAAAGACAACATCAGCATCGGTTCAGCCTTCCCTCTCCCCTCAAGCTCCTGTGACTGCTTCTGCATCTACCGGTCCCTCTAAGCATAGAAACCCCAAGCCTCAAGTACCCCCACAGGGCGTCCCCTACTCTTCTGAGACCTCCCCAAATCCCCCCACTGAGGAGGTGCCCAGGAAGAGACTGTGCAAGAGGAGGCACTTAGACTCCCCACAGGAGTCTTTCACATCAGATACAGACTTAGATGAGTCAGAAGGGTCCCCTAGATCCCCCTCTCAGGATATCTCCTTTGCAGAGATACTAGAGATCCTTAGTCAGAGGATTGATTGGCAGTCCAAGACCACTACTGAGGATGAGTCCATGCTCTTGAAGGCTTTTGGGTCTCAACCTTCCACTTCTTGGGTGTCTCCACCTTACGACGAGCTCATGGAACTGATTTCTCGTAAGGCGTGGGAGTCACCGGAGGCCATGGAACCTGTTCCTCGTAAGCCCAATAAATTCATGTCTGCCACAGTGGACAAGCCATTTTTGACAAAGGGAGTGCCTGTTGATGCCATGGTGGTAGCTGCAGCCACCAAAAAGGAAGTATCTGAGACATCCACCTCTATCCATCCCCCTAACAGAGATTCTAGGGTCATGGATAGATATGGGAAGTGCATGTTTAGTTCAGTGACTTTTTCTCTGTGATCACTGTACTACTTAACCCACTTTACGAGACTACAGAGAGATCTCCTGAAAGAGTTTGGAGATACTCTCCAGGGTACAGTAGCTGCAGGGCTGGCCGACAAAGTCAACACCCAGCTCGCTACCCTAAACTCAGTGGAAAACTCGTCCATGCGTCTCATATCCTATGCAGCTGATGATTCGAGTAGAGCCGCTAGTTCAGGCATTGCTCTTCGAAGACAAGCCTGGATGCATCTCTGTTCCTTTGCGGAACCCTTTTAAGTCTGCCTTTATTAATACCCCATTCGATGGCTCATCACTGTTTGAGCCCAAAGTAAAGGAAACTTTAACCAGGTGTGAGCAGGAAGGCAAGACCTTAACTGCCATTGGAGTCCGTTTCTCTACCCCTACTTGGCCCTATCCCAAGGGACCTAGGGGAGGGAAAATGTGGTTCCGAAAAGCACAGGGAGCCTTTCAGGACACACGTGGAGAAACCCCCTCTAGAGGCAGAGGAGGGGGTTATAACTGAAGATGCTGCCACTGCGGCAGAGGGGGTCCACAGCAACAGGGTGACAGGGGTCAGTTCTCTAGTCAACTCTACCAGCGCCCCTGAAAGGGGGCCCGACTGTTCAGCTCTGGAGGCAGTCAGGGGTCACTTGTCTTTGTACCCAGAAGCCTGGCTAAACATAACATCAGATACTTGGGTACAAAGCATCATTTCCAGAGGATATTTCATACCGTTCTCTTCCCCTCCCATTCCTGTAAAGAGAATCCCAGATGTCCCACCCAATCTCAGGGAACAAGCAATCGTAGAGGTCCACAGATTGCTAGAAAAAAGAGTCATCCAACCAGTCCCAGCAGACCAAGTTGGATTCGGAACTTACTCAAGATTCTTTTTGGTACCAAAGAAAACAGGGAACTGGGGACCTATCTTGGACCTCAGCAGACTCAACCAGTTTGTAAAGAAAGAGAAGTTCCGAATGGTCACGCTTCAGTCCATTCTTCCCTTCCTAGGGAAAGGCAGTTGGATGTGCTCCATAGATCTCAAGGATGCGTACTATCAGATAAAGATGAACAGATGCTCCAGAGATCATCTCCGCTTCCGGCTGGGAGCCAATCATTACCAGTTTCGAGTCCTGCCCTTTGGTCTCACTACAGCCCCCAGAGTGTTCACCAAATGCATGTCAGTGGTCACGGCTCACCTGAGACTTCTAGGATTCCAGGTGTTTCCATACCTAGACGATTGGCTCCTCACCTCTGCCACCAGGCATCAATTGACTCAGGCAACACAATACACTCTGACACTCTGCCATCAATTAGGCATTACAATCAATTTCAAAAAGTCTGCCTTATCGCCATCGCAGCATACCATTTTTATAGGAGCAGAATTGGATACCTCAACTACCACTCTACGTCTCCCTGTCAAAAGAGTCTCTCTTCTCTGCCAAAACGTCAGCTCACTGGTGTCAACGAACAAAGCTACAGCAGCAGAAGTATTGAAGGTGCTAGGTTTGATGGCGGCAGCAATCCTGGCTATAGCACTCGCAAGGATGCATATGCAAATTCTTCAATGGCTCCTCTTCGTTCAGTGGTCTTACCAGAAACTACCGATGCACCACATGATTCTCATCATGGATTCTTGCAGGAGAGACCTTCGTTGGTGGTTGACGTCTCTTCATGTCACAATTGGAAGACCCTTTGTTCTCCCCCCCAGTAGCCACTGTGACCATGGACGATTCCCTGATAGGGTGGGGGGGCATTTTCAGGGAAAGACTGCTCAAGGCACATGGACAGATCAAGAATCACATCTGCACATCAATGTTCTAGAGTTGAGAGTGGTGCTTCTAGCGTTGCAGTACTTTCAGGACTCTGTCCCTCTAGGAACTATTGCAATTCAGACGGACAACATGTCAGTAGTCTGTTACTTGAACAAGCAAGGCGGAACCAAGTCTTACACCTTTTATTGAGAAGCCCTCAGGGTCTGGCAATGGGCTGTGTCATCCCAGCGTTTTCTGTTAGCAACGCACATCCCGGGAAAATCCAACTTGATAGTGGACAAGCTAAGCAGGGCGATATTTCTCCCTCACGTGTGGTCTCTCAAACAACAGGTTGTGGAGTTAATTTTCTGCAAATGGGGCCAGCCTTCCTGCGACCTTTTTGCCAGCCACATCAATTCAAAATGCAGAACCTACTTTTCCCTAATACCACCTCCTGGTCATCCCCCGAGAGATGCACTTTTACATGATTGGCCCCCGGGTCTCCTTTATGCATTTCCACCCTTCCCATTAATACCCAGATTTTTACAGAAAGCAAAATCGCTGGGAAGGACTATGATAGTCATAGCCCCCTACTGGCCTTGACAGATTTGGTTTCCGTTTCTCCACCATCATCAGTTGGAAGATCCATGGGTCATGGACCCAGTTCCGGACCTTCTGACACACCCGTCAGGGGACCTTCATCCTTCACTGCAGTCCCTGAAACTGACTGCTTGGCTAATCCACTTCCCCTAATTGCCAGGCTTCATTCAATTTCAGAAGATACAAGACAAATTCTCTTGTCTTCTCACAAGCCATCTACCAGGAAATTATATGGCAGTAAGTGGAAAAGGTTCTCTATTTGGGCCAACTCGCAGAACATTGACCCTTTCTGAGCTCCGCTATCTTCTATTTTAGAATTTTTGACAAAAATTTTTTAAGGAAGGGGCAGCAGCTGCTACAGTTCGAGTTCAGTTAGCTGCCATCTCAAATTTTCACCTTAGGTTTGGTGGCTCAAATGTTATTGGCCATAAATTATCCAAGACCTTTCTTAAAGGTGTTCTTCATATGAGACCTCCGATCAAAATTCCCTATTCTCCCTGGAATTTAAACCTTATGCTGTCTCAAATTATTCTTCCTCCCTTTGAACCAGCATCTTCTTGTGATTTCAAATTTTTATCCTGGAAAACAATATTTCTTGTGGCCATTACTTCTGCCCGCAGAGTGTCAGAACTTCAAGCATTATCTATCAGACCACCCTACATGATTTTCCATGCTAATAGAGTATCTAAACACCTCATTTTTAACTAAAGTCTGTTCTGAGTCAAATATCAATCAGGTCATTGAGCTGCCAGTCTTTTTTCCCAACCACTCTAATAAATTGGAATACATGCTACACAAACTTGATGTTCACAGACAGCTCCAATTTTTTCTTGACAGAACTAAGGATATTAGAAAATCAGACCAACTTTTTGTATCCTTCTCAGAAGCAAGAAAAGGCAATCCAGTGGCTAAAACAACCTTATCTAAATGGTTATCCGATTGTATATCCTTTGTTTATGAAAATGCGAACATGCCATTAACACACAAACCTAAGGCTCTTTCTACCAGAGCTGTCTCTACGTCTTCTGCCTTTCAAGCTAAGTTGCCCCTTGATAATATTTGCGCTGCAGCCACTTAGTCTAAGCCTCATACCTTTATCACGCATTACAAAGTAGATAAGGCTTCAAGGGACAGGTCTTCCTTTGGTTCTACGGTACTGAAGAACATACTCCCATGAGCCACCCAGGGTTGAGGGTGCTAGGGACGCTACCCATCAGTGAGAATAAACGGCGAGATTTAACAACTTCACATAAAGAAGTTATGTACTTACCATAACGTTCCATGTGAGTTGTTTATCTCGCCTTTATTCTCACGTCCCTCCCTCCTTCCCCCTCCTGGCTGACTGTTGACTTAGAGGCTAGTACCATCTTGGTTATTCAATATTTCTTCTTCCCCCTTGGGAAGTGTTCTTGGTACAAAGCCATATTTCTGAGAAGTGCCCCATTGGGGGGTTTCTTATCTTTCTTCCTTTTTAATTTTGGAAGTTTATATGTCATCCAGAAAGGGAAAATGACAGTGTGGGAGGCAGATTCCCTTAAGGACCGTCACGGGCAGTGTCTCTTCTGTTTGGGTGCTTCTCATGACCATACAAAGTTATCTATCTGCCGAGTATTTGACCCTACATAGTTGTCTCTCCACCTTGTCTGTTTACCTAGAGAACCAACGTCTTAAATTGTTGTCACAGGGTGCTATGGTGGAATCTTCCTATCCTGAATGTCAGACACCTGCCAAGAAAAAGGCCAAAAGAGTCAGGTCTGATTCGTTTGCTGTCCTGCCTCCTCTGGACATCTCTCTCGAGGCTGGTGAAAACCCAGAGGATCGCCCAGTTGTTAAGTCAGATTCCTGAACCACAACCATATTGGAGGCCGGCATGGGTCCGACTTGTTGCATATCCTTGGAAGTTCTACAGATGTCCACTTAAGATGTTGAGGAGAACCTCAGCTGATTATTTCAGACAGACCAAGGGGAATTCCACAGGTACTTGTTCGGGTGGAGATTCCTACCACATTAGTTGAGTGTAGGCAAGTGTCTGAACCTACTTGGGTGTTTAGGGAAGATGTCCCTCAATAGAAAAAAACAAAAAAACAGGCATACTTCCCCTGCTCCTACAGATCCCCAATGTGAGTGGTGGGCTTTTACCCAGGGGTTATTTAATGCACTATGGGCCTTAAAGCTTCCCCAAGGAGTTTCTGTAACTGCACCCCCTTGGACCTCTGCCCCACTCAAAAGGACAACAGATCAGGAGTTCTCTGAAGAGGATTTGGATTCTGGGGAAGCGTCTTTGGCATATTCCTGTTAAATCTCTTCTTCATTGGACTTTGCCTCTGAGGACAGTCCTATTTAAAAAATTCCACCATACGAGAAATATCCACAAAGGAGAGTTTTTCAAAGGGAGAGTCTGGACTAATAGAGATATTATGAGCTCCTCCAGATAGAGTCCCCTAAGCCCTCTGCTTGTCCCTGTCATCTTGGCTGCACTTTTAGCTACCCTTTCAGCAGCTTCTGTGGCCCCAGATTCTCAACCTCCAGCCCCTAAGAAACCTGACATATTTTACAAGGTGCCTGATGAGTGTAAGTTTCTGCTGACCCTTCTGCAGTCTGTCTGTTCTGACAAACCCTCTAAGCTTTTGCCTTCTACTAAACTACTTCCTTCTGACAAGGATAGTCGAGCTATGGAATGGGTGGGCAAGAAGGTATATACTGCTGCCACTTTGGCCTTTCAGGTTATTAATTACTAGAGGCTTCCCAGACTATCTCAGACCTTGTTGATTCTGAAGGGAAGGCCTCAGTCCTCTCTTTACTGGGCTCTACTTCTCAAGTGGCTCGCCTCTCTATTAAATGTAGATCTGATGTCCATTTTCATTCTGAATACAAATAATGAGTTCAGATCTGAGCCCTCAGATCCAACCCGGCCTCTGTAAAGGCTCAAGTCAACCTTGAATTCTCAAGCTTCTTCCTTACCCAGAATGCACCACCCTTATTACCTCAGATCTCATTTCCTGCTTTCAGCGAAAAGACATGGTTCTTGGTTCTCTCAAGCTTGAGGTGATAAGTAGCTTTAAAACTTCTAATTTTCTCTTTAATAACTTTTAAAAAGGTTTAACTAGTTAGTTTTTCTTCCTTACTTTTTATCATTAAAATCTCTTGTTTCTCTGTTTTACTGTTAGTGGTATTTCAAGTTACTATTGTTAGTAACTTTCCCCTCTTCTATGAACTATCATAGTCTTCCTTATCATTGTTAATACTTTTTCTTTTCAAACAAAAAAAGAAAGAAATAAATCTCTTTGTCTATAATTCTGATCCTAATACTGTGTTACTTTCATTGTTTATGGTTGCTTGCTTTTCATTATGGCTGACAAGTAAAAGAGCCAGGCCAGGAAAATATGGTCAGAAGAAACCTATTTCTGACTCAGATGCTCTGTGTGTTTTTTGCTTAGGCCATCTTCACCTCTAGGAGAATTGTGTGATCTGCCATGCTTTTAACCCTAGAGCATTGCTAGATCATAGAAATAAGCTTATTTTACAGTGACTTTTGCCTTCAAATTTTGACTACGCTACCTCTGAAGCATCCAAAGTAAAACCAAAGAAGACATCTTATACTTCTCCGAGCACTGCTTCTGCTTCCTCCAGGTCCTTGGAAAAATCTATGAAAAGAGCTTCTTCAGATCCTACAGTTTGGATCCTATGAAGAAGAAACCAAAATCTGCAGATCCAGTCCCTTTTTTGGATTTGACAAAGTCCAAATACCTGTCCTTTGATCCGATGGTTTCTTCAGATCCGAAGTCTCTGAAAAGTAAAGATTCATCAGATCCAAATACCTCAAATCAGATATCAAAATCAACCTTACCAACACTGCCTAGAACAAGGTACTCACCTTCATTGGATCTAGTTCCATCAAGAGTGCCTTCTCCATTTTTGGAAAGACCAAAATCTCCATCTGCTGTATGCACCCAATCCTCTAGAAGCCTCACTGAAGAAGATGTAGAGAGGCTAGTGAGAAAGATCCTGTCAGCACAGAGCCAGCCTGCCTTTTTCTTGGCTCATACCCTGTCAGGTCAGGAGGCCCATACATCCACAACTCCTCCACTACCAGTTCATCCTTTGACTTCTCTCCAGGTTTCAGAGCCCTTGGATCCAAGCCATCTAGAACAGTCTACTTCGGATCAGAGGATCTTTGCATCCTCGGATCCTAGACTTGCTCTAAGTTCTTTGGTCCAGTCTGATTTGCTGCAGTCGACTCTGAGGGTTTCGGAGTCATCTCCAGATTTTGGAGCCTTGGCAATGGTCAGTTCAGTTCCAACTTTGGCCTCTAGGCAGCTGTCCTCAGAGAATGGTGGGACTAGGGATCAGAGGCTTGGCCTCTCTGATCGGGGTCCGTATCCCTCTCCAGGATGGTCTGTTAGAGGTTTTCAGAGAGGTCTGTTGGGATCTCAGACTCAGACGGAGCCTCCCCCATCAGATGCTAAGTCTATTTATGTTCCACCTCTGTGCCTTGAGTCTCAACTATCCTCTTTACAGGGGAAGCCAATACCAAAACCCCTGGCTTCCCACCAGGGTATTCCCTCCGCTTCTAATACCTCCCCAGTGTCCCACTGAGGAGGTTGCTAAGAAGAAGACATGCAAGAGGAAGCATATAGATTCCTCTGAGTTGGTCACCAAGGACACAGATTTTAATGAGGGCAAGGGGTCCCCATGGTCACTTCCTGATGATGTCTCATTCGGAAACATCCTTGAGATCCTGAAACAGAGAGGTGGCTGGAAGCCCAGCAAACCTTTATCAGAAAAATCTGCTCTACTGGAAGCTTTTGGTACCAGCCCATCTACCTCCTTGGGTGACCCTGCCTGGTGATGAGCTCTTGGAATTGGTCTCGCAGTGGACAAGGAAGGAACCTGACACCATTGAGCCCATTTTCCTGAAGCCAGACAAGATTATGATCCCCCCAGAGAGTAAACAGTTTTGGTCAAGAGGTCCTCCTGTTGTTGCCCTGGTTGTGGTGGCAGCCACCAGAAAGAAACTTGCAGATGAAAGTACCTCTGTTCATCCCTCTGACAAGGAGTCGCAGGTGATGGACAGATTCAGGAAGCATGTCTGTGCTTCAGCAACCTTTGCCTTAAAGTCTCTGAACTATTTGGCACATTTTACCACACTACAGTGGGATCTAATTAAGGAACTTTCAGGTACCCTTGCAGGTACTGTGTCTGAAGAGGTGAAAGATTCCGTCACTTTTCAGCTGGCAACCCTGCAATCGATTTCCAACTCATCCATGATGCTTATTTCTAATGTGGCAGAAGGAAACTCAAGGGCAGTGGGTTCAGGCATAGCCATTAGGAGACATGCCTGGATGCATTTGTGTGAATTTGCAGAACTTTTTAAGTCTAGGATGTAATGGGATCCTATCTCGCCTACATTCATAACAGATGGGTTCGGAGCCGATCCATCGGCTCCGACTCGGCAACTAATACACTAGCACGAAGTCTCTCATTGGCTGGGCTACTCCCTATCCCAGGATGCACTACACCTGCTTCCCCAGATCTCGTTTGCCACTTAACAAGCTGGACGTGGTCTCGACTTGGCTGGAGCTAAGTGGTTCTTTTTACCTTATTGGTCCTTGACCTAGGGAATTTTTGTCTATATTAACCAAACAGCTGTTTTAACAGCTATTTCTTACTATTTCTTACTATTTCTTATTTTTTCTTTGAGTGCTTGAGTGTTTTCAAAAATTTATTTTAATCAGTCGGGCAAGGCCCGTTTAAGTTAGAGGGCCTTTGCCCTACCTTTGAGTGCTATTAGGTTTAATTAACTTTTGGTTAGTTGTTTTTCGGGCAAAGCCCATTTAAATTAGAGGGCTTTGGGCCGTTTAACTTGTTTCTAATTATTGTGAGGTAAACTTTCACCAGTACTCGCGCCAGTGTGTCTCGCGCTTTTCAGTTGGCGCAATTTGTGTATAGTGCTATACTTGTTGTGGTAGAGTAAGATTTCCATAGAGTTTTACTTGTTGTGGCCTGTATCATGTCTAAGGAACAAAAGTCAGGTTTTAAAAAATGCACTCGGTGCAATTATAAAATGTCCATTACAGACAGTCATTCAGTCTGTGTTTATTGTTTGGGGCCGAAACATCTGCAAGAGACTTGTAGCGTCTGTCATGCGTTCTCCGCTAGAGTTCTTCAAGAACGCAAGAACAAATTAATATTGAAAGGGCTTATCAAACCTTCTTTTGAGGAAGCTTTAAATCCACCTGTTGCTTCCAAAAAGAAAAGATCGTCGGCTCTGACAAGTCCGTCGGAGCCGACTTCTAAAAAGACAAAATTGACCTCTTCTTCCTCGGCTCCACTGACTTCGGGGCCGAGGAGCGAAGGGTCTGCCTCGATACCTCCTACCTCGGCTCCATTGCCTTCGGAGCCGCAAGTTGGAGTATCGAGAGGTGAATCACCTCCATCGGTTCCAATGGCTTCGGAGCCGGTGGAAGTGTGCAGCTCAGACTCTTCCCCCTCGGCTCCGAAGGAGGCTCCTTCGGTGCCGATGGTGGTCCATGCTGTGGTGGAGTCGGCGCCGATAGCATTGGAGCCGTTTCGGAGCCAGTCCCCTTCTCTCTCGGAGCCGAGAGGAAAGTCTTCTCGATTGTCTACCTCCTCTAAATCATCGAGACTTTCAGATTCGGACCTGGATAGGGTTTTACAGAGGCTATTCCAATCTCCAGTGTTTACTAAATTGGTCTCGGCTCCAGCACAGTTTGCTTCGGAGCCGATCCCTCCTCCAACACATTTGATTCCTCCTCCAACCTCCTCGGAGCCGTTGGAGCCGGTGGTGGTGGAGCAAAGTGGAGCCGTACGGTCGGAGCAGAGACCCCTTACAGGCCTCTCGGTTTCGACTGTGCTTCCTACCCTGTCCTCCGGTTCAGGGTTTGGCACTGCGACCTCTTCAGCCGGAGCCGAAGGGAACACTTTGGTTTTGGGTGCTTCGGTACCTAGTCTTCCTCTTGGAGCATCGGCTGCTGGAATTCCTGGTGCCATCGTGGCCTCTAGACCAGTGACCTCCTTGGATTCTGGAGGTCCGGCCTTTGAGGTCATGAGGAGCGCGCTAGCCATGTCTTTGCCGGTTCAGCAAGATTCTACCTCACCGTCCCTAGATTTGGAGACTGGTGCCTCTGTTGTGTTGCAGCCCCCCGGCAGCGGGGCCCCAGGGCCTGAGGATACCCCCATCGGCGGTTCCCTTCTTCCGGGTGGTCCGTCCGAATCTGCTTCAGACGAACCCCCTAGGAAGAAATTGTGTAAGAGGAAGCACGTAGACTCCCAAGATGAGTCTGTTACATCGGATACTGACCTCGATGACGCAGAAGGGTCTCCCAAATCATCTTCAGATGATATCTCCTTCTCAGACATCTTGGAGATTCTGAGACAGAGAGGTGACTGGCAAGCCAAAACCCCTTCAGCTGAGGAGTCAGTCTTCCTCAAGGCCTTTGGGGCCCAGCCTTCCACCTCCTGGGTGTCTCCGCCCTTCGATGAACTCCTTGATTTGGTTTCTCGAAGGGCGTGGGAACACCCTGATTCTGTGGAACCGGTGCCTGCGAGGCCCAATAAATTTTTGTCAGCCCCCCCCCCAGAAGGAGTTTCTCACAAAGGGTGTGCCTGTAGATGCTTTGGTGGTGGCTTCTGCCACACAGCAGGACGTGGCAGAGGCTTCGACGTCTGTTCATCCTCCTAATAAGGATTCTAGGAGCATGGATAGGTACGGGAAGCATACCCTGTCTTCAGCGGCCTTTGCCTTACGGTCGCTGAACTACTTATGTCATTTTACGAGGCTCCAAAGGGATCTTCTCAAAGAGCTAAATGACTCTCTTGTTGGTAACCTACCTGAGGCGCTGGCCCCGACTGTTGGTGCACAGATGACTACCCTCCTTTCTATTGTTAACTCGTCCATGAGGCTCATTTCATATGCGGCCGAAGGGCAGTAGAGCAGCGGAACAGGCGTTGCCCTCAGGAGACAAGCCTGGTTACGCTTGTGTTCGTCGCAGAGGCCTTCAAGTCTTCCTTCACGCCCTTTGATGGGTCATCTTTGTTTGGACCCAAGGTGAAGGACACACTAACTCGGTGCGAGCAGGAGGGCAAGACTTTGACTGCCGTTGGGGCCCGATTTTCCGCTCCTTCTAGGCCTTACCCCAAGGCTCGGAGAGGAGGGAAAATGTGGTTTAGAAAATCTCAGAAGTCTTTCCCTACTCCACCCAGTGATTCCCCCTCCAGAGGCAGGGCGGGGGGGAATTTTGGAAGACGCCGCCCCAGAGGTGGCAGAGGCCCCCGTAACTCTGGAGACCGTGATTCCTTTCGTGGTTCTTCATACAACCAGCGTTCCTGAGTTGTTGCCCGACTGTGCATCTCCGGAGCCAGTCGGGTCGTTCTTGCGCACCCTCAAGCTTGGGAATCCATAACAAGCGATCAGTGGGTGCTTCGCATTATTACCGGAGGTTATATCATCCCCTTCAACAAACCCCCCCTTTTTTTAAGGGAAATCCTGGACGTACCACCCAGTCAGCGGGATCAGGCAGCATTAGAGGTTTCAAAGCTGCTAGAAAAAAGAGCCATCCAGCCTGTCCCCATCAACCAGATCGGATCAGGAACTTACTCAAGATTATTTTTGGTACCAAAAGACAGGGGACTTCAGGCCCATTTTGGACCTCAGTTCATTGAATCGTTTCGTAAAGAAGTCCAAATTCCGAATGGTCACTCTTCAATCTATTCTTCCTTTGCTGGAAAAAGATGCATGGATGTGCTCCATAGATCTCCAGGACGCTTACTATCACATTCCCATAGCTCAAGAGTCCAGGAGACATTTACGCTTCCGCCTCGGAGTCAGTCATTTCAAATTCGAGCACTGCCCTTTGGTCTCACCACAGCCCCAGGGTGTTCACCAAGTGTCTGGCAGTGGTAACTGCTCACCTGAGAAGTCTGGGATTCCAGGTGTTTCCTTATCTAGACGACTGGCTCCTTACTGCCACCTCCGAGCATCTACTACTCCAAGCGCTCAGAGCCACGTTCACCTTGGGCCGTTTCTTAGGGATCACGTTCAATTTGCAAAAATCTGTACTACAGCCATCTCAACGTATTACTTTCATAGGCGCAGACTTAGACACAAAAAGAATGCGCGCCTTTTTACCGGCAGCAAGAATTCAGGTCCTACAAGATCAAGTCAAATCCTAAGAGCCCCGGCCCATCGGATCCTACAACTGTTGGGCTCGATGGCGTCAACCATACTTTTAGTTCCCTTGGCCAGACTTCACATGCGAATTTTACAATGGCTACTGTCGGTTCAATGGTCTTATCAGGAACTTCCCTTGAACCACTTAATCATAATCACGGAAAGTTGCCGTCGAGATCTGCATTGGTGGCTTCTCCAATCAAATCTCGACCAGGGGCGACCCTTTATACCTCAACGTCCCGTTGCCACTGTGACTACGGACGCCTCCCAGGTAGGGTGGGGGGGTCATTACCTGGACAGGTCGGTCCAAGGCACATGGCAGATCCAGGAAACGCATTTGCATATCAATGTCCTGGAGATGAGAGCGGTACTATTGGTACTCCAAGCTCTCCATCACGCTCTCCCACAGGGCCCGATTACTATCCTATCCGACAACATGTCGGTGGTGTGGTACATAAACAAGCAAGGTGGAACCAGGTCTTACCCACTATGCAGAGAAGCCATGAGACTTTGGCACTGGGCGGTAGCTACCAATCGCTTTCTAATGGCAACGCACATACCGGGGAAGTCCAATGTGATTGCGGACAGATTAAGCAGGACCATTCTTTTGCCCCACGAGTGGTCCCTCAACCAGGGTATAGCTGCGAAAATCTTCGACAGATGGGGTCTTCCTTGCTGCGACCTGTTTGCCAGCCCTCACAATGCGAAATGCAGAGAGTTCTTCACACTGTTCCCTTCTCAGGGACAGATTCCCAGGGATGCTCTGACTCACATTTGGCCCCGGTCTTCTCTCGCCTTCCTCTGTTCCCTCCTACCGAGGGTGATACAGAAGGCCATTTACATGGAGAGCGAGATGATTTTGATTGCCCTGCACTGGCCTCGTCAAGTTTGGTTTCCTTTTCTACAGAGGCATGCGATAGAAGGTCCATGGTTTCTGGATCCGGTGCCAGACCTGTTGACTCATCAGTCAGGACGGCTTCATCCGTCTCTCAGGTCCCTGAAGTTGGCAGCATGGTTACTCCACTTCCATCCTTAGTCCGAGACAATGCTGTTTTGCCGGACGTGGTCCACATACTGTCTTCTTCTCATAAACCTTCCACCATCAAACTTTATTCCAGTAAATGGAAAAGGTTTGCCTTCTGGGCTCAAGAACGGGGTATAGATCCTCTCACTGCACCAGTATCGGAGGTTCTGAATTTTCTGGCCTCCCTTTTTCAGTCGGGCTCTTCAGTTTCTACCATTAAGGTTCAGCTAGCGATCTCTAATTTTCATGCTTCATTTGAACCTTCATTGATGTCTCACAAACTTTGTAAGGCTTTCCTTAAAGGGGCTTGGCTCCTTAGGCCTCCTTTATCTCATCCTGTCCCCCCTTGGGATTTGGATATGGTTCTTGCTGCCCTAACTGCCCATCCTTTCGAACCAGCTGCTACCTGTGATTTAAAATTTCTGTCTTGGAAAACGGCCTTTTTAGTAGCCATAACGTCTGCCAGGCGAGTTTCATAACTTCAAGCTCTTTGTTCTGATCCTCCCTATTTGATTTTTCACAAGCATAGAGTTTCATTGAAATTAAACCCTGCATTTATACCAAAAGTGGCCTCCTCTTTCTGTATTCAACAAACTATAGAACTCCCTGTCTTTTTTCCAGAATTCTCTAATAACGCAGAATATACTTTGCATCAATTGGACGTACATAGACAATCATGCTTTTATTTGAATAGAACCGCTCAAACGCGAAATCAAATCAATTGTTTGTTTCCTTTGCAGTGAACAAATTGGGTCAACCAGTAACAAAACCTCCATATCTAAATGGATTAAAGATTGTATCATTTTATTTATTCACAGGCTAACAAAGACCTTCCCTTTCCAGTCAAGGCTCATTCTACCAGGGCAATGGCTACTTCGTAGCTTTTCACTCCAAGTTATCAATAGATGATATTTGTGCTGCGGCAACCTGGACTTCTCCACACACTTTCATTTCTCATTACAAATTGGATGTGGTTTCTCGAGGCAGAGCTTCCTTTGGTTCCACAGTTCTCAGGAGTGTTTTCCAATGAGCCACCCGGGATGTAGGTGCTAGGGACGCTGTCCCATCTGTTATGAATGTAGGCGAGATAGGATCCCATTACATCTTTTAGTTATGTACTTACCATAACTTCGGATGTATGGGATCCATCTCGCCTACATTCATCAGTACCCACCCTCCTTCCCCCTTCCATTTGGATTTAGAGGAGCTGTAGTCCCTTTTTTCTTGGCGATCTTTCTTGAAGAACTTTAGTTGGTTATAATGACTACTAGTTTTTGTGTGTTTGCATGGATGTATGAAAGCGAACAAACAAGATCTGGGGAAGCAGGTGTAGTGCATCCTGGGATAGGGAGTAGCCCAGCCAATGAGAGACTTCGTGCTAGTGTATTAGTTGCGAGTCGAGCCGATGGATCGGCTCCGAACCCATCTGTTATGAATGTAGGCGAGATGGATCCCATACATCCGAAGTTATGGTAAGTACATAACTAAAAGATGTTAAGTTGTCTATCTCGCCTTCATTCTTGCTGGATGGGAACCTCCCCGCCCACCGCCTCGACTCTAAAGCTCGAGAGTTGGTTCCACCGCTCGAGGCTCCCTTATATCCCACAATGCTAGGCGAGAGTTACCTCAGATCTGTTTGCGCACACAACCGAGGTTGGTTGTTCTACGGTTCCTGGTGAGTTTAAGCTTTTCTATTAAAGTTACTCTTTTTACCCCTTTTAGTTTAATTATTATCTAATTAGTGTAGTTCATTGAACTTTATCCCGACCTAATTTTTCCGTTTTTTGTTTAAAGAACTTTTAGTTCTTCCCTTGGGCCTTGGGCCTTCCCTTCCTAGGGAATGTTTGTGTAGTTTAAACTGCTGTTTATTGTACTTTATTGTACTTTATTTTTAGTATTTTTACTAAAGTAGTTATTTTGACAGGGTATAACTGGTGTGTTTGAGTGTGTGTCTGTGTTCACCAGTTAGGCTATGTCTAAAGAACAAAGGTCTCGATTCAAGAAGTGTGATGCGTGCTGTCAGAAAATGTCTCTGACAGACGCTCACACTTCTTGTGTCTATGTCTGGGGCCTTTGCACCTGCAGGACTCCTGTGCTGTTTGCCATGGCTTCAGCCCCAGGGTCCTGCAGGAAAGAAAAACAAGCTTATTCTGAGAGGCTTGTTGAAGCCTGAGGATTCCCTGTCTGTCTCAACAGGAAGCCCTCCAAGGCATCGAGGTCTTCGGCTCCAGCTTCTGAGCCGCGACCTCAGGTTGTTCAACCTTTGCCTTTATCGGCTCCGGCTGGAGCCGATAAGACTCAGTCCACAGTTTCTGTTGCTTCCTCGGCCGGAGCCGAGGTTATCGAGGTACCGTGTCAGCTCCGACAAGATCTTGAGCCGACAACCAGAAAGAGGTCTAGGTCACCTTCTCTTGGCTCCGTTCATTCGGCTCCAGGATCTCCCCTGCTGTCTGAACGGAGCCAAAGGTCTCATTCCTCTAGGTCATCGAGGCTGTCGATCATGACCTTCAGAGGGTGGTGAGTCGACTACTCAAGTCTGAGGCACTAGCCCAGATGCTTCAGAGCCCGACTCATCAGTCGGTGCCTGCCCGGTCCATCAACTCTTTCCTCCTTCGACTCTCTTGAGTTCGGAGCCGGGTCGGAACCGAGACTG
The DNA here is from genome assembly GCF_019279795.1 of Protopterus annectens. Lineage (NCBI taxonomy): Eukaryota > Metazoa > Chordata > Ceratodontiformes > Protopteridae > Protopterus > Protopterus annectens. Next base: position 753,329,013 of record NC_056726.1, on the reverse strand, counting down.
TAGTCACCTCGGGCCGAGACAATTGTCTTCGGCTCCGTCGTCGGCTCCGTTTTCTTCCATGGAGGAATCTCGGCGGACTTCCTCGTCGGCTCCGGGGTGAGTGGCATCGGACCCTTGTCCGACCCCCTCTCCTCTCGGTGCTTGGCGCTGGTGAGTTCGGCTCCGACATCGCCTCGGAGCCATCACTGTCGGTGCCGAGGGGTCCTTAGCTCCTCGGGCGGGGACCTCTGGCTCTGCCTGACGGGGTGCTTCGAGGTCATGCGGAGTGTGTTAGAGCCTGGCTCTACTCCACAGTCGGCTCCGTCAGCCCCTCCCTCTATGCTGCCTCAGGGTAATCGACTCACTCCCTCATCCCGGACCGCAGAGAGCCAACTCCTCAGGAGCTCCCTTTGGGATTTCATCCTCTTCGAGGCCTCTCCTGATTTGGCAGAAGAGCCCCCTCGGAAGAGGAAGTGCAAGAGGAAGCACATTGACTCACCTGAGTCTATCACTTCCGACACAGATCTGGATGATTCTGAAGGTTCCCCCCGTTCCCCTTCTGAAGATGTCTCATTTGCAGACATTCTGGAGATCCTTAAACAGAGGGGAAATTGGCCAGCCCTCAACCCTTCGGAGGACGAATCTGTGTATCTTGAAGCGTTTGGCTCTCGTCCTTCCACCTCCTGGGTGTCCCCCCCTTCGACCCCCTCATGCAGGTGGTTGCTAAAATGGCATGGACGGCTCCTGATTCAGTGGACCCCACTCCCAGGAGACCCTCCAAATTCATCACAGCTCCATCAGACAAGGAATTTTTATCAAAAGGAGTCTCTGTGGATGCTATGGTGGTAGCTGCCGCCACAAAGAAGGAACTGGCTGATCCTTCAGTGCCTGTCCATCCACCTAACAAGGAATCTAGGTCCATGGATAGGTACGGGAAGCGGATGTTCTCCTCAGCGACATTTACTATGCGTTCGCTGAATTACCTGTGCCATTTCACTCGTCTTCAAAGGGACTTGATCAAAGAAGCGAGTGAAATGCTGAAGGACCCTACAGCTGCGGGTTTCAAGAGAAAATGAACATGCAGCTGGCTATCCTAATTCTATTTCCAACTCCTCCATGCGCCTCCTCTCTTATGCGGCCGATGGAGCGAGCAGAGCAGGAACAGGGGTAGCCTTACGTAGGCACGCCTGGATGCGGCTATGCAATTTTGGAACCTTTCAAGGCGTCTTTCACGAACTCCCTTTGATGGATCATCTCTTTGGTCCACAAGTGAAAGAAACCCTGACTAGGTGCGAGACTGATGGCAAGACCCTTTCTGCCGTCGGAGTCCGTTTTCTACTCCTTCTAGGCCTTACCCCAAAGGCCAGAAGGGGAAAGATGTGGTTCCGTAAACAATCCCAAGGGACTTCGCCTGACGACAGAGTCGGTTCCCGCCAGAGGCAGAGGGGAACAACAATGGTAGACGCCGCTCTAGAGGCAGAGGGGTCCACAGAACCAGGGCAATCGAGTTCTCCGATAAGCCCTTTCAGCATCCCTGAGGTGTTGCTCGACTGCCCATCTTCGGAGGCAGTCCGGGGAAGATTGTCACTGTACCCAGAAGCCTGGCTATCCTTGTCACAAGACAAATGGGTACAGTCCATCATTTCCGAAGGTTATTCTATTCCCTTTCTTCGTTTTCCAAATCAGTCAAAAATCCCTTCCAGATGTCCCACCCGCTCAAAGGGATTTAGCAGCTTTGGAAATTTCAAAACTGCTTGCAAAAAGAGCTATTCAGCCAGTGCCAGCAGACCAACTAGGATCCGGAATCTACTCAAGGTTCTTTTTAGTTCCAAAGAAAACAGGGGACTGGAGACCAATTTTGGATCTCAGTATCTTGAACAGATCGGTCAAGAAAACAAGATTTCGGATGGTCACGCTGCAATCCATTCTTCCCCTATTGGGAAAAGGAAACTGGATGTGCTCTATAGACCTTCAGGACGATACTATCACATAAAATGAACAGACGCTCCAGAAGATTCCTCCGCTTCAGGCTGGGAACCAGTCATTTTCAATTCAGGGCCCTGCCCTTTGGTCTCACCACTGCCCCGGTGTTTACCAAATGCATGGCAGTGGTAGCTTCTCACCTGAGACGACAAGGATTCCAGGTGTTTCCATATTTGGACGACTGGCTCCTCACAGCTCCCACCAAGCATCTCCTTCTGATGGCCAGAGATTACACTTTTCGCGTCTGTCAGAAACTGGGTATCTCAATAAATTGCGAAAAGTCTGTTTTGTCGCCTTGTCGTACTATTACCTACATAGGCGCAAAATTAGATACTGTAAACATGTCTGCAACACTAACGAACCAAAGGATATCAGACATTCAAAATTGGTATCACTACTTCTCAACAACAACAGAGCCAAAGCCAGGTTAGTTCTAAAGGTGTTGGGAATCATGGCAGCGACCATACCCTCCTTCCATTGGCCAGATACCACATGCGGATCCTTCAGTGGATGCTCTTTTCTCAATGGTCATACCAGGAACTTCCAATGTCTCACACCATTATGATCACGCGTGCAAAAGCATCTCATGTGGTGGATGTCTTCCCCCCAGCTCCTGTTGGGGAGACCATTTCTTCCACCTCCTCCGGTTGCTACTCTGACAACGGATGCCTCCCTGATCGGGTGGGGGGGGCATTATCAGGGCAGGACAGTCCAGGGCACATGGCAACCAGACGAATGCCACTTGCACATAAATGTTCTGGAGATGAGAGCAGTGCTTTTAGCGTTGCAAGCCCTTCAACACTCTCTTCCCTTGGGAACGATTGCAATCCAGACAGACAATATGTCTGTAGTGTGGTACATCAACAAACAAGGCGGAACCAGATCATACCCCTGTGTCGAGAAGCACTCAGACTGTGGCAATGGGCGATTTCTTCTCAGCGTTTTCTGATAGCAGCACATCCCCGGGAAGTCCAATCACATTGCGGACAAGTTGAGCAGAGCTATTCTCATGCCTCACGAGTGGTCTCTGAAAGACTCTGTAGTCTGAGTCATTTTTCTCAAGTGGGGTCAGCCTTGCTGCGATCTTTTTGCTACTCCCCAAAACAGCAAGTGCAGAGAATACTTCACTCTATTCCCTTTACCAGGCCAACCCAGCAGGGACGCGCTAGTCCAAGTTTGGCCCGGGGACTTCTGTATGCATTTCCTCCTTTCCCACTGATCTCTCAAGTAATACAGAAAGCTATCGCTCAGAAGGCCTCATTGATCCTCATTGCTCCTTACTGGCCTCGACAAGTGTGGTTCCCCTTTCTGCATCGATTTCTTTTGGAGCGACCGTGGAATCTGGACCTAGTTCCAGATCTTTTGATCCATCAGTCGGGTCAGTTTCATCGCTCCCTCCCTCTCTGAACCTCACTGCTTGGTTCCTCCACTTCCAACCGTAGCCAGGCTTCCTCAATTATCTCACTCTGTTAGAGATATTTTGATAGCTTCCCATAAATCTTCCACTCGAAAGATTTATTTGAGTAAGTGGAAACGATTTTCATATTGGGCACAAAGAAAGGACATAGATCCTTTCACCGCTTCCATCCAACTAGTCCTCGATTTTCTTGCTGAACTCTTCCATGCAGGTTCATCTCCATCTACTCTTAAGGTTCAATTGGCAGCTATTTCTAATTTCCATGTGGGTATTTCTGAATCCGCCGTAATGTCCCACAAACTCTGCAAAGCCTTTTTGAAAGGAGTTTTTCTTCTCAGACCTCCTGTAAGAAATCCTCCTTCTCCTTGGGACCTAAATTTAGTTCTTGCTTCTTTGATTCTTTCCCCTTTCGAACCTGCAGCTTCATGTTCCTTAAAGTTATTATCATGGAAAACTCTCTTTCTGGTGGCTATCACATCAGCTAGAAGAATTTCAGAACTTCAAGCACTCAGTTGTCGTTCTCCTTACCTTGTGTTCCATAAGGACAGAGTTTCTTCTGAACTAACCCGTCCTTTTTGCCTAAGGTGGTTTCAACATCAAATCTAAACCAATGCATTGACCTCCCTGTCTTTTTCCGGAGTATTCAAATAGGTCTGAACAAAAATTACACTGTCTGGATGTTCATCGTCAATTAAGGTACTACTTGGACAGGAGAAACAATTCAGAAAATCTGATCAGCTGTTTGTCTCCTATGCGGAAAGCAGAAAGGGACTTCAGTTTCAAAGGTATCTTTATCCAGATGGCTAACATCTCTGATTACCCTTGTTTATGAGATTAGACACAAAACTGCCTAATAAGCCTAAAGCCCATTCCACCAGAGCTTTGGCTACTTCTCTAGCCTTCCAAGACAGACTGCCTATTGACACCATTTGTGCAGCGCCTACTTGGGCTACTCCTCACACTTTTATTTCCCATTATAAGTTGGATTTAGCTTCTAGGCATAGAGCTAATTTTGGTTCCACTGTTCTCAGGAGTCTGTTCCGTTAGGCCACCGGGACAAGGTGCTAGGGACGGTCCCATCCAGCAAGAATGAAGGCGAGATAGACAACTTAACATATAGAAGTTATGTTCTTACCATAACGTTCCAAGTTAGTTGTCTTCTTCTCCTTCTTCTTGGCCACCCTCCTTCCCCTGGCCTGGACAGACCTAGAGGAGTTGTGATCGTGACCTCTCTTTCTACCACCTCTTTCTTAGCTATATGCTATTATGCATATTTCTTGTTTCAGGATGTAGGTCACCCTTCTTCTTCCTGTTGTTAGAGGTGGATTCTGTTTTTCACAGTTATACTGTTTCTGTTATAAGCTGGGGTTAGCTTACAAACGAGATCTGAGGTAACTCTCGCCTAGCATTGTGGGATATAAGGGGCCTCGAGCGGTGGAACCAACTCTCGAGCTTTAGAGTGGCGAGTGAGTCGGCTCGAACCCATCCAGCAAGAAGAAGGCGAGAAGAAGACAACTAACATGGAACGTTATGGTAAGAACATAACTTCTATTTCATCAATGCTGCTTTTGATGACACCTCTCTTTTTTAGCCCCAAAGAAAAAGATACGTTGTCCAGGTTTGAGAAGGATAGGAAAACCCTTTCTGCCATGGGCATATGTTTTTCCACCCCCCCCCCAAAGATTCTTTTCGAGGAATCATCAAGGTAGTGGAAGGATGTAGTTCAAGAAATCACAAGGATCTTTCCAGGACACATGTGGAGGGTCTTCCCTCAAAGGCAGAGTGGAAAGTTCAAATGGTAGATGCCACCCTCGTGGCAGAGGAGGCCCACAACATCAAGGGTCTATAGAATCTTTCTTTGGCAAACCCTTCCAGTGCTCCTGAAAGGAGGTCCAATTGTTCCCCTCTGGAAGCAATCTGGGGTCACATGTCCCTGCACCAGAGAGCCTAGCTAGAAATAACAAAAGCTACTTGGGTGCAGAGGATCATATCCAGGGGATATATAATTCCATTTTTCCTTCTTCCAATAAATTACAGGAAAATCCCTGATATTCCACCCAGTCAGTGGGAACAAGTAGCCATTAAAATACAAAAGCTGCTAAACAAAAAAGTAATCCAAGAGGTCCCCCCAGACCAGAAAGGATCCAGAACTTGTTTAAGATTTCTTTTAGTGCCAAACAGGACTGGAGATCAATTCTGGATCTCTGCAATCTGAACAACTTTGTTTGGATGACAAGGTTCCAGATGGTAATGGGTTCAGTCCATTCTTCCATATTTGGAAAAAGATGACTGGATGTGCTCAATAGATCTTTAGGATGTGTACTATCATATAAAAATGAATAGAAGATCCAGAAAATTCTTACACTTCTGGCTAAGAGCCAGTCATTACCAGTTCATAGCACTGCCCTTTGGTCTCACCACAGCCTCCAGGGTGTTCACCAAATGCATGGCAGTGGTAGCAGCTCACTTCAGACCGCAAAGATTCCGGGTGTTTCTTACTTAGACGACTGGCTCATCTCTTCCCCGACCAGGCATCAACTCATCATGGCAAGAGAAAAAGTAATCCAGACTTGTGCACAGTTAGGAATAACCAAACATTTCGAAAAATCACATCTTCAACCATGTCAAACTGTAGAGGAGTTCATAAGTGACCTACTTGACACAAGATCAACAATAGCCTCCCTTCCTCTTTCCAGAGTTCAAACTTTAAGATCGCAAGTCAACAAGATAATTTGTAGTACCACAGTCTCAGCTAACGTAGTCCTACAAGTGCTGGGATTGATAGCAGCAGCAATAACCCTTGTTCTGCTGGCCAGATTTCACACGAAGATTCTTCAGTGGGTGTTGGCATCTCAATGGTCAATGCTTCAGCTACCTTTATCCATTCCAATACAAATCAACTCATGCAAGAAAGATCTGATATGGTGGACACAGTTGGAACAACTGCTACAGGGCCGTTTATTTGCCTCTCTTAGCCCAAGGCCATAGTGACCACGGATGCTTCCCAGGCAGGGTGGGGGTCATTACCTGGGAAAGACAGTCCAAGGCATGTAGTCCCATGAAGAGGCCAATTTGCATATCAATGTTCTGGAGTTGAAAGCAGTGCTTTTATCACTGCAAGCCTTTCAGGATGCTGTCCCATTGGGAATGATAGCAATACAAACAGACAATATGTGAGTGGTTTGGTACATTAACAAACAAGGAGGAACCAAATCATACCACCTATGTCAAGAAGCACTAAGGCTGTGGCACTGGGCAGTCTTTTCCAACAGCTTTCTCTTAGCAATGCACATTCCAGCGAAGACTAATGTGCTAGCAGACAAACTGCGCAGGTGCATTCTGTTACCTCACAAATGGTCCCTCAACCAGAAAGTAGCAGAAATGAATTTCCGGAAGTGGCGCCAGCCTTGCTTAGATATTTTTGCATCTCCTCTAAGCAACAAAAGCAGCAGCTACTTTGCTCTCATCCTCCCACAGGGGGGGAGTCACCTATGGATGCTGTTCTCCATGACTGGCCCCCGGGTTACTGTATGCATATCCACCTCTGATATCAAAGTTCCTTCAGAGAGCTGCCAGGTCGAAGAACAAGGTCATTCTCATTGCACCCTTTTGGCCTCAACAAATTTGGTTCCCCTTCTTGTGGCCTCATTTGATCCATCAACCCTGGATTCTAGATTCAGCTCCAGACCTGCTGCCTCATGCAACAGACATGATTCATCCAGACCTTCCAAATCTCAAGCTGACAGCTTGGTTTCTCCATTTCCAGTAATAGCCAGACAACCTATGCTCTCTTCCCCTATTCGCCAAATTCTATTATCTTCCCTCAAACCATCTACAAGAAAAACTTATGCTAGGAAATGGAAAAGATTTGTGCACTGGGCACTTCAAGATACTGTGGACCCCTTTTCTGCACTGATTCACACTATCTTGGAGTTCTTGTCATTGCTTTTTAGTCAAGGGGCCAGCTCTTTCACAGAAAAGGTTCAATTATCATCAATTTCCAATTTCCATGTTGATTTTGATGGCTGTTCCCTTGCTTCCCATAAACTTTGTAAGACCTTTCTATGAGAAACACTTCTGTTGAGACCCCCAGTTAAAGATTATACTCCACCTTGGGACTTGACTCTGGTACTGTAAGCTTTTGGTCCTGCCACCTTTCGAACCTGCAAATACTTGCGATATAAAATTTCTATCTTGGAAGACTTTGTTTTTGGTGGCCATTACCTCTGCCAGATGAATTTCAGAAATTCAGGCCTTGTCAGTGAACTCTCCATACCAAATTTTTCATAAGGATAGAGTTACATTGCAAACTAATACATCCTTTTTGCCCAAAGTAGTATCAGAATCCAGCATTAACCAATATATCAATCTGCTAGTTTTTTCCCAAATTATACAAACAAAGGCGAATATTTGTTGCATTCAGTAGATGTGCATAGGCAATTGCATTTCTATTCACACAAAACAAAAGGCATCAGAAATTCAGATCAGTTACGTGTTTTCTTTGCTGAAACAAAATTGGGCAAGATTGTGTCTAGAGTTTCCCTAGCCAAGTGGCTTCATTTACGATAAGTTAAATTTGCTTTTAACTAAGCAACTGCGTGCTCACTGAACAAGCTCGATAGCAGCTTCTTCAGCTTTTCATTCAAGAGCCTCCATGGATGACATTTGTGCAGCAGCGACTTGGGCTTCATCTCACATCTTCATCTCTCATTACAAACTGGACTTAGTTTCTAGAAGTAGGCCATCATTTAGCTCAATGGTGCTTAGGAATATCCTTCCTTGAGGCCACCCTGGGATTCCTGTAGTTGGGGACTCTGTCCCTTCAGTTGAAGACTCAGTATTTTATAACACATTTACACAGAATAATTACTAACCCGCTAGTAGTTGGTTATTTTTCCCCTAAAGTTTATAGTGCAGTAAAAGAAAACAGAAAAGCACATATATTACAAATATTAAACCGTATTTCTAAAATAAATGACCTCTCTAATACTTGTCTTCACTGTAGCTCCAAGAAGGCATGTAACAGGCCATCAGAAGATAGCGTCTCTTCTGTTAATTAATATGACTACTTCACTATTTAGCTTACTATCCTGACCATATAGAAAGGAAGACGTGGAAATGTTATTGATAGACTGCAGCTGAAATAGTAGTAGTAGTACTTGACTTCATTTATATGATTATGACTGTAAGTATTACTATAGCTGTATCTGTTTCTGAATTAAGCATGTATTGTAAGTAAATCATTTGAAATTTGTGATCTAAATAGTGTCCATTTGAAAGAGCTGACTAACCATTTGGTGCTCCCTTTTCATGCATGAAAAGCAGAAATATCAATTTGAACAAGGCCTCAGTTTTTGAAAGGTATCATTGTTTTGCTAAACTTTAAAATCTACCCTGTTTTCTAATAGCCCTACACAGTGGCTACTATTCAGAATAGTTTATTAACTTCTGAAGTCTTGAACAGGCCAAACCCATTTGGCTGTTAACATGGACGATTAAGACTCCAAACTGTTAATGAAATTAATCCCTAATCTTCAGTCCCTTCCCTAATTTTCAGTCTTTCCACCTCCATTTGGCTATTGTGTCACTTTGAGCTAGTTACTTAACTAAACAGTGCTTCTGGGTTGCCTCTGAAAAGGCCATTGTGCCCATGTGGCTTACCAGGTTAACAAACATATAATAAATATATGGATACCTGGCTTGTTGTTGAATAACCATTTTGCTGAAAGAATTGTACTGTGATAGTAAAAGTGATCAAATGCATGAATGTTTGTTATGTTAGCTGGTGTGGATTTGCCAACTGGAGGAGGAGCAGCACTGTTTTTGTAAGCAAGCAAGAGGGGTGTCATTTGTTAATGCTGAAACTTTTGGATATACTAAATGTTTCAGCATTAGGGGTTAGGAGAGTGTGTATGTGATTGTATGAGGGTTAGGATTAAAGTAAGGACTACTATGTAAGATGATAAATTTGGTGTTATAGTTTTGTGCAGTGTCTGCCGAAATCTGCCTTATTTAGTAATAGTGTTATGGAAAGGGTTTTTGTTAGGGAATTTGCAGCGTCTAAAGGTTAGGGTTAGCAGGAGTAATGCCTGCTAACCCTAACTCTCTCTACATCTTACCTTAAGAAAACCCTTTCTATAATCTTCTCCCTATTCAGACAAATTTAGTCTGAATTTTTATTTTTTTTTTTATTATTGTAAGATCGCAAAAGGAAAGTGTTTTTCTTTTGCACTTTATCTTTGGTTCAGCATTTGTGTTATTGGTAACTTTGCTTTTCAGTATTCTGGCATTGGTCAGGAGTGACTCGATATTTTCACATATCAGTCAGTTATGATAAACCCTATATATATATATATATATATATATATATATATGTGTGTGTGTGTGTGTGTGTGTGTGTGTATACATATATATATATATATATATATATATATATATATATATATATATATATATAGATAGATATATATACAGAGAGAGAGAGAGAGAGTGAGAGGGAGAGAAAGATATATATATATATATATATATATATATATATATATATGTGTAGATATGTATATAGTTGTTGACATCATGTGTTATCTCATGTTTAAATTGTCATCCTTACAGTGCAGATTGGAATGCTGTTCTTTATTTACAGCAGCATATTGCAGAGGGTAAGCAGCCAACGATTCTTATAGTATCTTGACTCTAGGTTTTCCTGGTTGCTGTTGCTGCTATTGAATAAAGAATAACATTCTTTGTTGCATCTACTGCATACCTCCTTTTTTTTTTTTTTTGTAAAACATTACTTAGTAAGGTAACTACTTTATAAAATGTTAACTTCTTACTGAGTACTTGTGTGGGACCTGTCATCAGTGTTATTGTACTGTTTACAGAGAAGAAATTTCAGCAGTATCTTATAGGTTCATAGGTAGGTACTAGGCTGTCTGCCCAAAGGCATTTATAAGGCTAGCCAGAATGTGTTGGCTTTCGCCGCCCCCTTAGATCGTTCTCTGTGCCTCTGTCCAGTAGAGCCACTGAAGTGATCCCCGAGGTAAACCCCCTGTTTCCCATCCACTCGCCAAGGCCTCTCCAGCACGTCCCATTTATTGTTGTGGTGAGGTTTAGATCCCTAGAGCGTGTGGCTTGAGGGGATATGGCTATGGATATGATATATATTAATCTTCAGCTGTATTTCTGCAATCTGTTTCCAGTAATCTTTAAGAACATTAGTGGTATGTACATTTATAGCATTATGAATGCAGTCTTGTGCATCTGTTATGTATAGTACCTGGAGTCTTTGTTGTCTGGGTATTTTCATTCAGCAGAGGAGAGCTGTAGGATGCAGGCCAGAAGGTCACTACAGTGAAGGGCACAGTTTTGTAGAAGGTCACTGTGACCCATTCCTGGATGTTATTGGGGTTGATCAGCATCTTTAAGTCTTCAGCCTGTCTTGTGTCTTCCACATATAATATACCTGCTCGTTGTAAACTCTGGACTCTTACTAAGAAAACACCTCTATTATTACCTGCCCTTTTCCCATTTCAAGCAGTAAGCACTTCAGTGAACACCTGTGATCAGTTTTATTTATGGCACACACACTGCTAAAATCCTACTGGAGGTTTAGTAAAAAAAATGTATTTATTTATTTCTAGTTGTATACTGGGAAAGCCTAACTGAGCAAACATTTTTTCAGTGGAGGCCTGGGAAAAAACTGTCCACAAGAAATAACACTAGTACATATGCAACATACAGAATACTCAGCTAACATTTAGCAGCATTACATACAAAGCTTCACAAAAGCGATTTGGACCAAAAATATTTGGACATTCTCACACTGATATGGATGCCTAGGTGATTCAGCCCTTCCATCCTCCCTAAACTAGAATGATTTATCTATCTGTCCATTTTCATCTCTAAATCAAAATCAAGAGATCATTTGCCAGTATCAATGCTTCCATGTATTTTATGTTATGTAGTATGAATAATACTTTCACTGATTTTCGTACATTGCAAAATCTGTCTCAACAGTTTAATTATATTATTGTATATGTTTAGCAGAGCAACCATAGGTGAAAATTAAACAAATGAAAACGAGAAACTATAAAATGCCATCAGTTTGTTCATCCATTGCTCAATACTCTCTTTATTCAATTCAAGATCACATGTAGTTAAAATCTGCCCCATCAAGCAATGGGTGTAAGTGAGAAACAATCTTCCATGGGATGCAATTTCATTTAGAAACACTGCATGTACACCTAGGGGCGTTTTTGTGCTGTGTCAGTTCATCTACAAGCAAATATGTGGGATGGAGAAGTAAACTGGTGAACCTATTAAGGGTCCACAAGGAAAAAGGGAGGACTTAAAAACTCCAAAAAGGGAACTAAATAGGGGAATCAAGCATTACAGTGCATCAGTGCTAATGAATGTACTGCCATGTCACCCAAAAGCAAACCATATTTAGCCAGCCAGCAGTCCACTTAGCAGACATGTTTTGCTTTTAATTATTTTTTTAATTATTTTGTTATGAGAGCTTTGATAAGTTAGACATGTATGCTGCACACTCTCTAGGAAAGCAACACTCCTAGTGAGCACTGAAGATTACAGGTTTTGAAATAAAGTGACACCCAGCAAGAATCCAAACTTATAGAATGCAGAAACACACTAAGCAGTACTATACAGAGAATATATTGGTAAACTCCTGTAGATAAGTCCTATTTCGTTGACCATTCTAAGAATCTGTGTGCTACCATAGTTATGTTTTTCACATGGAACAAGGAGCATGAGGAAACAGAAATTCATGCATAATAATGAATATCACAGTTTAAGTTTTCTCATGCATTTGCTAAACTAAAGTTTGCAGTGGAGTTTGAATCCTTAATTTGTGTGCAGGCAAAGCCCCCCCTCCACATACACGTACATCTTGCCGACATACAGTTTGTTTTCCTTTACTATTTTTTCAATGATGTTTGCTTCTGCTGCCTGTTGATCATCTGCCCCCAAGGCCATTTGTTCCATTCATTCCGCATCACCAGGGAGAGGAGATAGCATTTAGACAGCCATTAAGGGTGGTTTGAAGATTTTCTGTATGGTCTTACATTTCCAATGTGGACACCCTGCTTGCAGATACAAAGAGGGATGTGCAATGCACTGTCTGAGCTGGCCTTCCCTCACTTCTGCAAGAAATATTGTCAGCAAGTAGCCCTATCTCCTCTCCCCAAGCATGGAGAGTGGCTTCCGCAGTCTCCACTGTAGAAATCACACTTCCCTGTGGGCTCCCCAACTACCCTACCCACTTCCTCAAAAAGGTGTGTGAGCCACACCCTTTCACTCTTTTCCCTCCCTTCTTGACTGTTCAGTGCCAGGGCTATTAATCGAACCCTGGTTGCCTGGGTGTCAGTAAGGGATTTGCACTTCTTTGCCAGGGAGCCAGGCTTATTTCCTTTACTACTTTATCTAATATAATCAATTTCAGTTTCCTGTATCATGTTGGGGGGAGGTAGATTTTTCCATGTAGTGGCCAGACTGGAAACAATTAGCAATTGGTCCAAAAGTGATATCAAAAGTTAGGTTATACTGCTGAGTAAAGGTATAGGAATATAAAGACTGCATACATAATTTCAGAATTCATGACAAAAATGCATCATTCTTATGTTAAAATATGGATATTTATTTTTTTATTCTAATATCTGTTTTTCTAAAGTTCTACTTTTTTATTTTCAGTGTTCAAAAGCCTACTCAAGCCAGTTTTTGGATACTTATGATGCTCATAGCATGACAGTAGATGCTGTCTGTTGGAACCCATTCCACCCTAAAGTTTTCATTACCTGCAGCTCTGACTGGACTGTTAAAATCTGGGATCACACTGTTAAGTAAGTCTCATAAAATGCATTCAACTTTGTAAAATCTAGGGATAGATGCATCCAATTAACTAGTATGGGAGAAGCAGCAACTTTGATAGCATTTTGTTTAGTCTTTATGTAATATGTGTAAAATATACAGACAATTTTGCCATCCATCATTTTTATTTTTATCCATTCTTAGTCTCATAACTTTTATTATGCAGCTGATAAAATGCATCTTGTGAAAATAGAAAATAGAGTTGCTTGAAAGAGCATAAATTGTAAAAAGAAAAGTGTAAACTTACATTAAGCATTCCAATAAAATTGGTTACAGTAGTATCATGACAAGCATATTTTAAAGATTTGTATTCAGTGGTTAACCATGCTGCCTTGCCCTTTCGAAACAGTGGTACTGTGCATTTAGTAAGTATCAGTGGTGACCTTTTCTGGTCAAGTTGTTAGTAAATCAAGTTGATTTCTTGCTTTTCTATCCATGAGTTACATTTGTGCTACTTCTGGTGAGCGTATCCCTGTATGGAAGTGAAGCTCTTCTGTTTGTTGTTGTTTTTCTTTCGTCTTTTCCCGGTTAGGGGTCGCCACAGCGGAACTCCAGTCCGCTAATGATTGGCAGTCGATTTTTATGGTGCCGAGGTGCCAGCCCCAATGCCCATCCTTCAATGAAGGCACGCCCATTCACACATGTCTTTAGAACGCCACTCGACCGCAGGGAGGACATGCAGACTCCACACAGAAGGCGCTCCAGCCGAGAATCGAACGTGAGAACCTCTTGCTGTGAGGTGACAACGCTACCGCTGCACCACCGAAGTGAAGCTTTTCTGTTTACTGACAATAATTCCTGTCTAAAGTCCAGTCTATAAACAGCCTAGTTTATTAATACGTTAATCACAGAACAGTGGTCACAAAATCTAGGTCATCATATTCCCAAGTCATTATTTGTTTGGCTGAGCATGCTAGAATTGTCTAGAGAATAGAGCTTTAAGTAATGGCTTATTTTTTGGCAGAATAGGTTGTTTGTGTTAAGGGACAGTTCTTTTTCTAGAGTTTATAACTGTGAAATTATTAAATCCCAGATGGAATGTGTCACATATTTTCCCTAACAGTAAGCATTACTTCTTTCACCATCTACTGTTTACATTAACTTTTATGAGTCTTGCTGAAAAACAGTAGCTTTAAATGTGGTCAGTCTTAATACAGCTGAGTTTCTTACTTTAGCCAATATAAATATATTATTTTTATAATTTAGTCAGCAAGAAATCTTTTTTTTTTTTGTTTTGTTTTGCTTACAATGCTGACACTTATTTTATTTCATTGTTAACCTGTATATACCTTGCTAGTGTAACATATTAATAATGAAGTGTTGCTTGAAAAACTGGAGATATTTGAAAAAAAAAAACATTGTTTACTGTATATAAATATGTTTGGGTTACTTGTCTTTTTTGCCTGCTGGTATATAAATATAATTGAATATATTTTGTTTTATCTGTTTACCCATGAGACATATGTGCTTATTATCACAAGTGTGAAATTGTTAAATTTCATTTGGAATGTCTCAAGTATTTTTCCTAACAATGAGAATCCCTTCTTGCAACCTGTACTGTTTATAGTGGTGCTTTGTTAACTCACTAGCATATGTAGCACCTTTCTGTGGTATTTCCATTTGGAGTCCACAGCTCTTTATGGCACCATGGAATTGCTTGGAAAAGGAGTATTTAAAATGAGTTGCATGCAGAAAAAATACACTAAGAATGTTTTCTAGGATGCACTCTAGTGGAGATATTAACCACTGTTTGTCGCCTGTTGTTCATAGCTTCCTATTTTCCTGAGTGAGTTGCAAATTATAGAGGGGAGCATGTGAAACCAAAAACTGCACTCCCTGGAAGCATTTCTATCACTAGAAGATGTGGATGTCTGTGCAGTCACAGAAACCTGGTTTAAAGCCTCAGAGAATACCCTGGCCCTGTAAGGCTACAATATCTTCCACACCTTTAGTCCATAAAATGAATTTGTGAAAACCAAAGGAGGCGGTGTTTCAATCTATGTTAGAGATAAATTCACCTCACATCTAGTTAGACTGGACAACTCATAGGTTCATAGGTTGGTACTAGGCTATCAGCCCTAGGGCCTATACAAGCCTAGCCACAACAATTCCCTGGCTATTTCTTCCCACACTATTTACTTCCCTGGACACCTGTCTAGCAGGGCGACTGACGTGATCCCTGGGGTGAATTTCCTTTCTCCCATCCAATCATCAAGGTTCCTTTTGAAGAGGGCCAAAGAGGCACTCTGCTTGACATGTATGGGCAATCTATTCCAGAGTCTGGGGAGTCTCTGGGTCAGGAACCTATCCTATTGTGATGACAAGGTTTAGATCCCTGGAGCGTGTGGCTCTGAGGGATTGGGATTTCTTTAAGTGTAGCATGTCCAACAGCTCTGGGTTTGACATGGCCTTGTATGTTAAGCAGAGATTGCCTCTGAGTAGACAATATGCGACAGAGTATAGCTGGAGTTTTTTAAGGCGGTCAGCGTAGGGCATCGGCTTTAGGCCTGTGATTCTTTTAGTGAGGTATTTCTGCGGCTTTTCCAGTTGTTGCAGATGTCTTGAGAGGTACATACCAAACGGGGCATTGTATTCTATAATGGGTCTAATGAGGGATGAGTACAGTGGGACAATGACCTCCTTTTTTCTGGATGAAAAGCCCTTAGTGATGAGGTGTGCCACATAGAAGGATTTCCTGACTGTTGTGGCGATGTGGTTATTGAAGGTGAGACCACTGTCCACCTGTGTCCCTAAGCCTCTTATCACACTTTCGGTGTTTAGTGTACTGCCACCTATATGGTAATTCACAGATACATGTTTTTTCCCAAAGGGGATAACTATACATTTCTTGGCATTGAGCTTGAGCCCATGGCTCTGGCACCAAGCATCTGTTTCTGTAAAGCCCTTTTGTAGAGTATCCACATCATTTGAGGATTCAATAATGGCTCCCAGTTTGCAGTCATCTGCGAACTTTGTTAGCCAGAGTCCCTTCAGAGAAGTAGATGCCAAACAAGAACGGTCCCAGGACTGAACCCTGAGGTACTCCACTTGTCACTTGTCTGGAGCTGGATTTGAAGTCGGCTACATTTACAGTGTGGGTTCTATCAGTAAGCCAGTTAGCAACCCATTGGGTGACGTAGGGATAAATGCCCAGCTTAGTAAGTTTATCTATGATTCCAGAGTGGGGGATCGTGTCAAAGGCCTTGGCAAGGTCCAGATAGGCTGTGTGGACCACCTTACCCTTGTCCATGGCTCTGGAGACTGATTCGAAGAAGTCAATCAGGTTCAGGAGACAAGATTGGCCCTTCACAAACCCAAACTGGATGGGGTCCAGTGTTTGAAGGTTGCCAATGTCTTTGTTTATAAGTTCTATGATAATACGCTCCATGGCCTTGCAGATAAGGCTTGTCAGACTGATGGGATGGTAGTTTCCAGGATCCAAGGTGGATTCCCCCTTGTGGAGTGGGATAACTGTAGCTCTGTGCCACTCAGTGGGCATGAAACCTGAGGTGAGGCTATGATTAAACATGACACTTAGGTGAGGTGCCAGTTCATACTGTAGTTCATGTAGTACACAGCCCGGGATGTCATCTGGTCCCATGGATGCTGTATTCTTAGTTTTGGAGAGTGCGTTTTTTACCTGTGTGGCCATTATTACCGAAATTTGGCAATCTTCCGATATTGAGGTGGGCCATTTAGGGGGTGAGAGGGGGGTGAAGTTGGCACTGAATCGATCTGCCAGGATATTGGCAATATCCTTGGGATCAGTATATTTAATGCCATTCTGTTTTAGCTCAGAGCAGATCTGAGCATTGCCATTTAGATTCTTGACATAGTTATAGAATGCCTTGTGGTTGTCTTTGGAATCTTTGGCAATTTTATTTTCATAACTAGCTTTGGAGGATTTTATGAGGGATCTCAGTTTCTTACTGAGGCTGGTAAGGGAGTTTTTTGCATCCTGGGATTTTCCTCTTTTCTGCAACAGTTTCTTCCTTTTGTTGTAAAGTTTGTTTATAGCAGGGGACCACCAGATTGGCTTCCTTTTTTTGGATGAGAGCATCTTGGTTCTATTTGGGATGGCACGATTCATGCATGAGTGGATGTGCTCATACAGTGCCTTAGTGTAGGATTCAGCAGTTGAACTTTCAGTTCCCGTCTGCATGGATGTTATGATGTTTGTCACTTCTGACTTGAGTAGCATGAAGTTGGCTTTGGAGAAGCTTTTTATGGAGGTTTCCTTACTGGAGGGTGGGGGTGGGATGTGGATGTTAAGGGTGATTAGCTTATGGTCAGACCTGACTAACGAGGGAGTGACCATAGGTGTGGAGCATCGATTTCCCATGTTGGTAATGACCAGGTCTAGGATATTGGAGGCCCTGGTGGGACTATGGATTAGTTGATCCAGGGCGTTGGAATTTATGAATTCTAAGAACCGTTGGGCAAAGGTGTTGGTACATGAGTAGTTTTCCCAGTTAATGGCAGGGTAGTTAAAATCACCCAGTATTAGGGTGTTTGGTTCTATCTTAATATTTTCCAGTATGTTTAGAAAGGTGTAGTGAGAATCTTGGGGTATGGTGGGGGATCTGTAGCAAGCTACAATTTGGATTTCAGTCTTACCTAGTGTTAGTTGCACCTGGAGAATTTCAGACGCATTGTGTTGGGCAACTAGCCTGGTGGTGTGAATATCCTCCTACACTCCTCCACCTTTAGTGTTTTGGTCCTGGTTTGGTGGGTGAAAAGTGTGGTAAGAGTTGTAGCCTGGTATTGCAGGGGTGCTCTCTGGAGCCTTGAACCAGGTCTCAGTTACTGCACAGATATCAATGTTTTCCATTTTTAGGAGTGCCTCGAGAGAGAGTGCATTTTGAGGTTTAGACTTCTAGCATTGAGTAGCATTACCTTCAGATTTTGCATGCTTGTACCTATTACGGTGGTGGTTTTGTCCTTTGAACTTTGCCTAAAAAAGGCACTAATGGGGTGGCAAGAGCCTTAGCCAGTAACCTGAATCCCAGGGGCGACAGGTGCAGACCATCTCTGGCAAAGCATCGTGGTCTGTCAATCATGTCGTCCCAGGCAGACAGATACTGGATCCCATTTGAATGACACCAGAAGCTTAGCCAATTGTTGAAGTCAATCATTTTGTCCTTATATTGTGGTATAATTCTGGGTGAAGGCAGGATGCTACTCAGGGCTAGGGTCATACCTGCCTGGGCCACATGATCCGAGAGCTCTTCCATGTCTCTTTTCATGTTGTCCAGGGAGGTACATCTCAAGTCATTTACTCCAACATGGACAATGACAGAGTCATATTTGTACTTGTTGTGGACTGACTTGAGTGCATGCGTTATGTGGCGAATCCTGGCACCCGACAGGCAGCTGACTGTAATTTTCTCCTTGTTCAACCTGGTGAGAGGGACATCAGTGTGCCGGACTATAGAGTCACCTATGACTAAAGTGTTAGGTACATTGTCTTGCCTTAGGGGCTGTTGCTAGGTGGCACACTGGTGTTGTGAACTATGTGACACTTTGGTTGTGATTGGTGTTTATTTGCGTTTCAGCTTCAAAGGTGCTTGTTGCTTGGGCAGGTTACAGTTAAGGGCCTCTGCATATGTGGATTTAGTGTTGCTATATGTGGGTGTTGGTGGTGTGGGTTTAGAAGGGCTATGTGTTGCTTGAGGTGTAGTGTGGGTGTTAACCTTCTTCTCTTGACTGTCTAGTACAATCTTGGGTGGAGAGAGCTTTGCTTCCATTTTGGCTATGTAAGTGCATCTCTCACAGGTTGTAGTGTTGGGTGGTAGGAGGAGAGGGTTGTCTGTGTACATGAGGCAACTGCTGCATTGCCCCAGTATGCCCAGATTCACCAGGTGGACAGGAGAAATCACCGGAAGCTGACCCTTGGACATGCCTGGTTTAGTGCTTTTTTTTTTTTTTTTTTTTTTGTAAAGTACAGGAGCTATTTCCCCTTACCCTAGCAAGGTACTTTGCAATTATAGGCTGTTTAGTGCCTACTATTAATTTATCCTTATTAACAAGGAGAGTTGAGTGATTGTATCAGGTTTAAGGCTTCCTAGTGCTTTCCAGCAGGTATTAGAGAAAGTGCTAGTCACAGGGATGCTTAAAGGTAAGATGAAAAAAAATGCACACTGCAGTGTGCACTAGAGAAGTTAGATGTGAAAGTAGGTAACTTAAGTTTTACCTGTTTAAAAAGTTAAGGTTTAGTGGAGAGTCACTATTTTTAAAACAGCAAGCTGGATTGAAATGGGTGGTCACTTTTGTATTCTGGTACTATGGAATACAGTAAGATGGCCAATAAATTTAAATAGTTGAAGGGGAGGGATTTCAAAAATGATGATTTTGTGATTACTCACACAAGCCAGTGAAAGTAGAGATGAAATGAGATATATGGTCAGATTAACATAAGAGGCAGGCAACTAGAATGACAGTGGTATTTAACAAGACAACTGTAACTGGGTGGGAGGGCGGTAAAAAAAATTCTGCCTGACTCAGAAGAGAGAGAGCTGTGGTCTCTTTTGAAGTTTTAATATGCTGTTAAAGCAGAATGCAAGTAAAACACAAGGTAAAGAAAACAAACCATAGTATTCAAAATATAGAAAGGCAATAAAGTAATACAAAAATACAAAAAAATAAAAGCAAACTAACCTTTCCTTCACAGCAAAGTGTAGCAGAGTCTGGATGAGCCTTTCTGGTAAAGCATGAAGTTACTCCATGTCTACGTTTCAGTGAGTAATACCCCCATTCAAGTCCTAGTCATTTATAGATCCCTCTCCATGGGTCATGACATCTATGAAGCCTACTTAGCCAAACTAAAGACAATCCAAATTTTACCAAACACACTGGTTATGGGGGATTTCAATTATTCCACCATCAACTGGGAAACCTGCTTTAGCCCAAACATACTAGCACAAAAGTTCCTTGACTTTGTGAATTCAAATGCCCTGGAGCAAAATGTCCATACCCTGACAAGAGGAACAAACATTCTAGATCTGGTCCTCACCAACATGTCAAACAGGTACACTGTTGTAGCTGTTGGACCCTAATTAGTTAAAGCTGACCACAAATCGTCACCTTCAAACTGACACTAACACCAGAACTCAGAAAGGGTGAAATCAAACTCACAAACTTCACCAAGGCAAACAATACCCTTCTAGGTAAAGGTATAAATGCATTTCAAGTCCACCTCAAGCTGAAAGTGGGAATTACACCTAAGCTTACACTAAAGCCCTGTACAACCACTTGCATAAGTGTATAAACTCATCTGAACAAGATAGAATCAAAGCCAAAGCCTCAGCTAAAATCATGCTGCCATGGTGGACTTCCAGCATCAACAAACCTTACAATAAATGCAAAATGTTGCTGTCTAAGAAAACAAAGACAAGAACCCAACAGTGGAAAAGCACTCTCCTCAGCCTTAACAGGCAAATAAGACAATTTGTCAAATCCTCCAAGAGCTCCTTTGAGAGAAACCTAGCAAGTACTGCCAAGGATAACCATAAGGCCTTTTACAGCTATGCACATAACCTAAAGGGTAGGACCCAAGCATGTGTAGAACTGGTGGCCAACAGTATCACACACACTGATCCCACAGAGATAGTGAACCTGCTAGCGGATAGGTTTGGTGAAAATTTCACTCCCTTATCCCATCCTAACTTACAGCAAATCCTCCCCACCTTGCATATCTAAAGAGTAGGTCCTCAAAGCCTTGTCCAAGGCAAAGAACACGGTTTCTGTGGGACCAGATGACATCCAGGCTGTCTTCTAAACAGGCTAAAATGTGAACTAGCATCACCACTTAGTACCCTTTTCAATCATAGCCTAACCACAGGCTTTGTTCCTGCAGAATGGAAAACAGCTACAATTATTCCACTCCACAAAGGTGGCCTAGTAAAAGACCTAGGGAATTACAGACCCGTAAGTCTGACTAGCCTCATCTGTAAGGCCATGAAACGTATCTTTATGAACCTAATAAATAGACATAGGTGACCTCCAAACCCTGCATCCTACACAATTTAGCTTTGTGAAGGGAAGATCCTGCTTGTTAAATCTAGTGGGCGTCTTTGAAAGTGTGACCAAGGCTACTGATGAGAGCAAATTTGTACACACAGCATACCTCGACTTGGCAAAGGCTTTCAACACAATCCCACATTCAGGGATTACCAATACACTTAGCAAACTGAATGTAAACCTCTTCGTTGTAAGATGGATTGCTAACTGATTCACACCAACCAGCAGACCTGTTACCAGTGCGGTGGCACAGAGGTCAGTGCAGGCCCCCTACTGTTTGATATATACTTTTCAGAAGTTCAGGTCAAAACTAAAGGGTTGGAGCTGACCAACTTTGCAGATGACTACAAACTAGGTGCAATAATTGAATACCCAAATGATGTCAGTATACTCCAGGATGGCCTTACACCAGGATGGTCTTACACAGACCATTAACTGGGAAAACTACTCATGTAACAACTCTTGTGCTCAACGTTTTCTGGAATTCATAAATTCCAACACCTTGGATCAACTTATCCACACCCCCACCAGGGGTAGCAATATCCTAGACCTGGTCATTACCAACATGGGCAACCGGTGTTCCACACCAGAGGTCAATTACTCATTGTTCAGATCTGACCACAAGCTAATCACCCTAGACATCCACATCCCACCCCCTATTAGGGAAACCACCATAAAAAATTTCTCCAAAGCCAACTTCACGCTTCTTAAGACAGAAGTGGCAAACTTCACGACACCCATGCTGATGGACAATAGAGGTACAACTGCCGAGTCCTATACAAATGCACTTTATAAGCACTTACACAAGTGCTTGGATCATGCAATCCCTAACAGAACCAAGATGCTATCCTCCAAAAAAAAAAAAGAAGTCAATCTGGTGGCCCACTGCCATAAACAAACTCTACAACAGAAGAAAGAAACTGTTGCAAAAAAGAGTAAAATCTCATGATTGGAGGACCTCCGTGGTAAGCCTCAGTAAGAAGCTGAGATCCCTCGTAAAATCCTCCAAAGCTAGTTACAAAAACAAAATCGCCACTGATTCTAAAGACAACCACAAAGCATTCTATAGCTATGTCAAGAATCTCAATGGCAACACTCAGATCTGCTCTGAGTTACAGCACAATGGCACTAAATATACAGAACCAACTGATATTGCCAACATCCTGGCATATAGGTTCATTGCTAACTTTACCCCTCTGTCACCCACTAAAGGGCCCATCTCTATACCAGAAAAATGCAAAGTTCCTGTAATCACGGCTGCACAGGTAAAAAACGCACTCTCCAAAGCCAAGAACACAGCATCCATGGAACCTGACAACATCTCAGGTTGCGTTCTACATGAACTACAGAACAAACTGGCACCCCACCTAAGTACCATGTTCAATCATAGCCTCACCTCAGGCTTTGTGCCCACTGAATGGCGCAGAGCAATAGTTATCCCACTCCACAAAGGGGGAGCTACCATGGACCCCGGGAACTACCGCCCCATTAGCCTGACAAGCCTGGTCTGCAAGGCTATGGAACATATCATCATGGAACTTTTAAACAATTACATTGGTAATCTCCAAACTCTGGACCCTACCCAGTTCGGGTTTGTAAAAGCAGGTCATGTCTCCTAAACCTGATAGACTTCTTTGAAGCGGTCACCAAAGCCGTAGATGAGGGTAAGGTGGCTCACACAGCCTATCTAGATCTCGCCAAGGCTTTCAACACCATCTCCCACTCTAGAATTATAGATAAACTCACTAAACTAGGTATAAATCCCTATGTCACAAGATGCCAAGTGGCTCACTGAGGGAACCCACATTGTGAAAGTAGCAGACTCTAAATCCAACTTCAGACCAGTGACAAATGGAGTACCACAGGGTTCAGTTCTGGGTCCTCTCCTGTTTGGTATCTACTTCTCTGAAGTACAGGCTAACATAGAAGGTCTTTGGCTAACAAAGTTTGCAGATGACTGCAAACTAGGAGCCATAATCAAAACTCCTAACGATGTGGACATCCTACAAAAGGGCCTCACTGAGACAGATGGCTGGTGTCAAAGTCATGGCCTCAAGCTCAATGCCAAAAACTGTATTGTCATCCCTTTTGGTAAGAACTCTGTACCCATGAACTACCACATAAGCGGTAGTCTACTTAACACCGAAAGTGTGATAAGACCTTGGGACACAGGTGGACAGTAGTCTCTCCTTTGATAATCACATCACCACATTAGTCAGGAAATCCTTCTACATGGCACACCTCATCACAAAAGGTTTCTCATCCAGGAAAAAAGAGGTCATTGTTCCCCTCTACTCATCACTCATTAGACCCATTATAGAGTACAACACCCCTTTTGGTATGTACCTCACAAGACATCTACAACAACTGGGAAGGCCGCAGCAATACCTCACAAAGAGGATTACCGGCCTCAAATAGATGCCCTATGCAGACCTTCTCAAAAAACTCCAGCTTTACTCTGTCACATATCGCCTTCTCAGAGGTGATCTCTGCCTAACATACAAAGCTATGTCAAACCCAGAGCTGTTGGACATGCTCCACTTAAAGAAACCCCAATCCCTCCGAGCCACATGCTCTAGGGACCTAAACCTTGTCACCACACTAAACAGAACATGCTGGGGGGATAGATTCCTGTCCCAGAAACTTCCCATACTCTGGAACAAACTATCTATCTATATCAAACAAAGCTCTTCATTAGTACTCTTCAAGAAAAATCTTTGATTGGATGGGAGATAGGAAATTCACCCCGGGGATCACTTCTGTGGCTCTGCTTGACAGGGGCACAGGAAAATAATTTTCTTGGGTGGCAAAAGCAAGGGTACCATTTGGCTAGGCTTTTATAGGCCCTAGGGCCAATAGCCTAGTACCTACCTATGAACCAGCGACTGGTGTATTAGTCACGGTCTCAAACTGAATGCAAAGAAATGCAGCATCATTCCTTTCAGCACAAGCAATGTCCCTTCACACTATCAAATCAATAACAATACCCTTAGTACCTATGAAGTGGTAAGGCTCCTGGGATCACAGGTTGACCGTGACCTTAACTTCAACCACCTTGTATCTACCATTGTAAGGACAGCTTTCCACGTAGCTCACTTAATTAGTAAAGGCATCACTCCGAGAGCAAAAGATGTTATAACCCCCTATACTTGGTACTTATCTGGCCCATAATTCAGTATAACACCCCATTCGGTATGTACCATACTAGCACCTACAGCAATTAGAGAGACCTCAGAGGTTTCTAACAGAGAAGATCAAGGGCCTCCAGCATGTGCCTTACATGGACTGACTAAAATTCCTGTTACTATATTCTGTATCATATAGACTTCATAGGGAGACTTGTGCCTGGCCTACAGAGCAACCCAGTACCCAAACCTAATGAACTTACTGCATATCCATAAATCAAAGCGCCTAGGGGTACCCATTCCAAGGACTTAAATATGGCCTGTGACTTAAACAGGACATGCTAGAGGGACAGATTTATCTCCCAGTGACTGCCATGTCTTTGGAACAGGCTACCAATTCATATGAAACAGAGCACCTCTATGACATTGTTTAAGAGGAACCTGGATGAGTGGATGGGGCACCATAAATTCTACTAGGGATAGTGTCCACAGCCCTCCTGGACATGGGCGGTCATCACTAAATGCAATCTTGGGTATTGACTAGTACGTATATGGTATTACATGACCTCTGGATTGATAGCTTAGTAATCTGCTATGATCCTTTGAAATGTCATGCTGGGAGGCTGAGAAATACAATTTCACTGTCCACGCAGAATGCACTAAACTGTAAACATTGCAGACTGTTAGTCATTATGTTGATATTCAGCATTTCCAGATTGCTAAAAACACAGTCACTGGGATTCAGAAACAAACAGACCAATGTGAGATGCAAAACTGTGTGACAAGTGGTGATATGCAGAGTGGGGTGATTCAGAGAAAAGCCTAGTGTGACCATGCTAGGTCTCGAAATATATTGGCCGTAATAGCATGCATGTGAGCTCATAATGCGATGGAGATAAGCAGCATTATTATAATGAGGGTGAGTGTGAATACAACTGAGGGTAAACAACATGGCAAAGTGATTTCAGAAATATATATAAAAATTGAATGACAAAGCATGAATGTCAGAGTAGCTGTTCACCATAAAATCTTTGTGTTCAGAAACAGAGACCATGAAACTGTGTTATGATAACAGCAGGTTTAGCCTAAATGTATGTGTACAAGTCTGTCCTTGTAGCCAGTTGCAATGCAGGTGCTCATTGTCATCTGCCATCTCACAGAATGATTTAATGATACCTAACATTTCATCCCCGGTATGACACAGAAATAATGGACTGCTACAGTTTAGACAGAGACAACATGGAAGAGCTGGTACAGATATGTCACCCTTATATGTTTTCTCATGGGTTGCATGGAATAGCCATTCCTTTTGACATGAAGGTACATATGTAGCATTGCAAATACTGTTTACTGGATTTTTAGGAACTAACAGGAACCTTTTAGGAATTAAAAGGGGATGTGTTGAGTGTATACCACTGATCTGTTTCACGCATACTACACCCATTTTCCCAATGCAGCACATGGAACAGCATATATAGTTTCTACACACAACAGAGGAGAGAAACAACACCATATGGGCATTTTATGACATAGCTCATTTCTCTGAGGTACTGGGAGTCATTGACTGCATCCACATTGCCACCAAGGCCCCACCTGAGACACGGACTCAGGAACAATGATTTATCAACCACCAGAGATTTCAGTCCATTAGCTGTCAGATAATCTGTAATACACAGAGAATAATTTACAATGTGTTAATATACCACCCAGGCAGTCCCCATGCTTAGGTTCATAGGAGGATACTAAGCTATTGGCCCGGAGGCCCTTATAATCCTAGCCAAGAATTTTACAGAAGTTCCCACAAAGTCACCTTCCAATATGTAATATATATATGACCTGTATTACTAATTTGTTCAGGGTGATTTACCCCAGGGCCATATTATTGATGATTCCAGATATTCTGGAGCCATGGTTAATGACACCAATAAGAAATCTATAGACTGTGGTGGAGAATGCATACAGAACCACTCTGTCACAGAACCAAAACATCATTGAACATATGTTTGGGTTGATGAAGGCCCACTTGGATTTTCTGCATGTCTTTGGTGGTGCCTTGCATAATGATACAGAAACATGCAACAGATTACATGTTGTATGCAGTTTTCACAATATGTTGGTATGCAAAGAAATACAGAAGGGGATTGACATTGGAGAAGAAGTACTGAGTCAGCAATAGAGGAGGTTCTTGTTGAGAAGCATGTGCAGGACCAAGCTGCAGATGCTGACTATGTTAGGCAGGGGCAGGTCCTGTATGCTGTGCCAATGGCTAAGAGACAGTGTTTGGTTCACAGATTTAGCAAAGACTAACAATGCATTTATACTAATGCTAGGCTTTGCTGTGGCATGCACGCATGGACTGGCCTTGTTGTGCATCACATACAGGCTACTCTGATAGCAGAGTATTTAGATAAGGCATAACTGGAATCATATTCTCAGCTGCAGAGGCCACAGTGACCAGTGTTGACAGTGGACATTGTGCACAGGCTGTTGATTTGGGTGAGTATGTATGTGCCATGGCTTGGTGAGTGTTTGGAGCCTGGAAGAGTGATCAGGGAGGGAGTGGTGTCTCTGCTGTGGCATACCTGGGCAGAGGTGGCTGTTGGTGATAGGTGTATGAGTGTGTATATGGACACAGCTGCTGTAAAAGATGCTACACTGTATATTAGTCACTGGGACAGGTACAGAGCACCCTCAGGAGGTACCTTCACTGACCATGCATGTCCCCATCCATAGCCGCCCTCTTCAACGAATGTCACTGACACAATCCTCAGCATACAGGACTTATGGCTGTATCAGTGTGAATGGGAGCATGTGCTATGTGTGAGTTCAGCATGTGTGCCCCATCCTGTTCTGCATCTATGACATTCCAGAACAGCCTTGATACTAGTAGAAGGTGTCACAAAAGGAGCTACTGCCAGGTCATTTATCTGGAGTTTTGTAAATAATTATATGTCATTTGTGAATATTAATATGATTTATATAGAAGTGTGACAGAAAGAGATACTGCCAGCCCAGCTATCTGGAATTTTGTAAGTAGTTGTGTGTCATTTGTGAATAGCAACGTGATTCATATGCCTGTATTACAAATGTATTGGAACTGTATGTCTTATTGTATAGACATGTGTGCTGAAGTGATATTTTTATACACTATTATAAATGTTTAGATGTATGTATTTTAACAGGGGAGACTGAAACTTCAGAAGAATGGTTCAGGTTGAGTTACTTTATGGCTGGGCCATAAAGAAAAGAGATGTTATCTTTCAGTTTCAGTGCAGTAGCAGACATAATGTCTAGAACTAGAATTTTTTTGTATTGTCGTTAATTCTGGAGGAGTGTAAACTGTTTTACGACTTCCACCATTTGCCAAAAGATCTAAGGTCTGTGTGTTTTCGCAGATAGATGCTAAATGCTACTGCTGCATCAGTGGTTTTGCCTGGAATAATCAGATGACAAGAGGTGATGTCATGCTGCAAGTATCCCAGCAGTAATATTTGAAATATTAAATGTTAAGTTGTCAATCTCACCTTCATTCTTGCTGGATGGGTTCGGAGCCAAACCTCGGCTCCGACTCAGCCACTTACTAAAGCTCGAGAGCTAATTTTACCGGCTCGAGGCAACCCTATATCCAATGATGCTAGGCGATAACTACCCAGATCTCGTTTGCCGCTTCGCTGACGAGGTGCGTTTTACTGGCTCTTGGTAAGTGTTGGGATTTTATTACTTCAAAGTTGCCTTTGTACTTAGCCTTCCCACCCCTTTCTTCGTTTAGCTTAGCTTAACGGTTATATTACACCCTTTTTCCCGTTAGTCCTATTTTTTCCCTTTTATCCAATTTAATTTCCCCTTCCCCCTAGGTTAGGCCTTAGGCCTGCTCCTTTCCTAGTTCCTGACAGGGATTCTGTGCTGTGTCTGTGGTGCGCTTGTGTATCCCTGTTTTACCAGTTTGTTTGGATTGGGCGTGTGTGTGTTTTTTACATTTGTGCCCTTTTACTTCGACAGCACTATGTCGAAGGACACAAAGGTCTCAGGCTTCAAGAAGTGTGACTCGTGCTGTCAGAAGATGTCTCTGACAGACGGTCACACCTCTTGTGTTTACTGCCTGGGACCCCTGCACCTGCAGGACTCTTGTTCTGTGTGCCATGCATTCAGCCCAAGAGTCCTGCAGGAACAAATTAATCTTAAGGGGCTTATTAAAGCCCGAGGGCTCCCCACCTAAATCTGTGCCGGGGAAGCCCTCGAAGCCAGCAAAACCATCGGCTCCGAGTCCTAAGCCTTCGGCTGCTGGCTCACCATCTGTGGCAACATCGGCTCCGACTGGAGCCGATGCTTCTGTGTCGCAGCTTCCAGCATCGGCTCCACTCTGCGCCGATACCGCTGAGCCTCTACTTTCACGGTCAGTTCCGGCTGGAGCCGATGTATCTTCGGCTCCTTCGGCTCCATCCATCTCCAGGAAAAGGTCCAGATCCCCATCTTTGGAATTGATCCATTCGGCTCCGGGGTCACCCTTGCTCTCGGAGCGGAGCCATAGGAGCCATTCTTCTCGGTCGTCCAGGCTTTCCGATCATGACCTTGAGAGAGTGGTCAGTAGACTGTTAAAAGTCTCAGGCACTGGCCCAAATGCTTCATAGCCCGTCTCATCAGACAGTGGCTATTTCAACTCCACCTACTATTCCTCCGCCGACTCTCCCTCAGAGTTCGGAGCCAGAGCTCCTCGGAGCCGTGACTGTTGTGGCGTCGGAGCTGATACCTCCCCCTTCGGCTCCGTCATCCTCAGCTCCGATCTCCTCCTTGATGCCTTCATTGGAGAGATCCGGGCTCCTGGTCTCTCTCGCCGGCTCCGAGGGGGCGAGTGGCATCGGACCCTTGTCCGACCCCGTTCTCCCTCTCAGAGCGTCGGTGCTGATGAGCTCGGCACTGATATCGGCTTCAGAGCCATCCCTGTCGGTGCGGCCTGGGGTTCCTACTTCTTCAGAGCGGGAGCCCTCTGGTCTGTCTGATAGGGGAGCCTTCAAAGTGATGAGGAGCGTACTAGCTCCAGGGCATGGTCAACAGTCAGCTCCATCAGCTCCTCCCACTACAGTGCCTGCTGACGTCTCTTCCCACTCTCTTGCTCCCGGACCCAGAGATCCAACGCCTCAGGTTTCCCCACTGGGAATATCTTCTTCTTCTGAGGCTTTTCCTGACCCATCAGGTGAACCTCCGCGCAAGAGGACATGTAAGAGGAAGCATGTGGACTCCCCTGAGTCCATTACATCCAATACCGACTTGGATGAGTCGGAAGAATCCCCAAGGTCTCCCTCTGAGGATGTCTCTTTCTCAGACATCCTTGAAATCTTGAAACAGAGGGGGAACTGGTCTTCCCTTAATCCTTCTGAGGACGAGTCGGTTTACCTGGAGGCGTTTGGTTCTCGACCCTCCACCTCCTGGGTGTCTCCGCCTTTCGACCCCCTTATGGACGTGGTGGCACGGAAGGCGTGGACGTCCCCGGATTCGGTGGAACCCACCCCACGGAGGCCTTCTAAATTTATTACGGCTCCAGCTGATAGGCAATTTTTAACAAAAGGTGTCCCGGTTGATGCCATGGTGGTGGCTGCAGCCACCAAGAAGGAACTAGCCGATCCTTCAGTACCTATCCATCCTCCTAACAAGGATTCTAGGACTATGGATAGGTACGGCAAGTGGATGTTTTCTTCAGCGACCTTTGCCATGCGGTCGCTGAATTACTTGTGTCACTTCACCCGCCTTCAGAGAGATGTTCTCAAAGAGTTGGGTGAAGTTTTACAGGATCCGTCAGCTGCTGGGTCCCAAGATAAAATCAACTCACAGCTAGGAACCCTAAACTCCATTGTTAACTCCTCCATGCGGCTCATTTCCTATGCAGCCAATGGAGCGAGTAGGGCCGCAGGCACAGGTGTAGCCTTAAGGCGTCACGCCTGGATGCGGCTTTGTAATTTTGCTGATCCCTTCAAGGCGTCCTTCACTAATTCCCCCTTTGATGGTTCGACGTTGTTCGGGCCTCAAGTGAAAGACACCTTGACCAGATGCGAGCAAGATGGCAAGACTCTTTCTGCCGTAGGAGTCCGTTTCTCCACCCCTTCCAGACCATATCCTAAGGGTCAAAAGGGTGGAAAAATGTGGTTCCGCAAATCACAAGGAGTCACGCCTGATGCAAGAGGTCAGTTTACCCCCAGAGGCAGAGGGGGTAACAACAACAGACGCCGCCCAAGAGGCAGAGGGGGTCCGCAGAATCAGGGTAGCAGAGAGTCTCTCTCTGACAAACCCTTCCAACATCCCTGAGGTGTTGCCCGACTGTCCACCTTCGGAGGCAGTCGGGGGAAGATTGTCGCTGTACCCAAAATCCTGGCTCTCCCTCACTTTAGACAAATGGGTACAGTCGGTTATATCCGAGGGTCACAAAATTCCCTTTATCCAAACCCCAACTCAACAAAACGGAACCCTTCCAGACGTTCCACCCAGTCTAAGGGAACAAGCAGTGCTAGAAATTTCAAAACTACTAGCAAAAAGAGCCATCCAGCCAGTCCCAGCAGACCAAATAGGATCCGGAGTCTACTCAAAGTTCTTTTTGGTACCAAAAAAAACAGGGGACTGGAGACCAATATTAGATCTCAGCAAACTAAACAAGTTTGTAAAAAAGACAAGATTCCAGATGGTCATGCTACAGTCCATTCTACCCTTTTTGGGCAAGGACAATTGGATGTGCTCAGTGGACCTTCAGGATGCATACTATCACATCAAAATTCACAGGTGCTCCAGAAGGTTTCTCCGCTTTCGGCTGGGGGCCAGTTACTACCAATTCAGAGCCCTGCCCTTTGGTCTCACTACAGCCCCCAGAGTGTTCACCAAATGTATGGCAGCAGTTACGGCTCACCTGAGGCATCAAGGATTCCAGGTGTTTCCATATCTAGACGACTGGCTCCTCACCACCACCACCAGGCATCAACTTCTTCAGGCCAGAGATTACACCATTCACATTTGCAGAGGGCTAGGAATCTCTATAAATTTCAAAAAGTCTGCCTTGTCGCCTTGTCAATCTATTACCTTTATAGGCGCCAACTTGGACACCGTGCAGCTCTCAGCAAAGCTAACAGATCAAAGGGTCTTAGATATCCAAAACCATGTCCATGTTCTGCTTCAGAGTGACAGAATTCAGGCCAGGTATGTCCTGAAAGTATTGGGGCTCATGGCGGCCGCCATCACACTTCTTCCTCTTGCCCGCTTTTACATGCGCCTTCTACAGTGGATGCTTTTCACCCAATGGTCTTTCCAACAACTCCCTATGCACTACAAGATCATGATAACTCCAATTTGCAAAAATCATCTGTCTTGGTGGATGTGGTCCCCTCAAGTCCATCAAAGCAGACCCTTTATTCCTCCCTCCCCGGTCGCCACGGTCACATTGGACGCCTCCCTGATCGGGTGGGGGGGGGGCATTTTCAGGGCAGGACAGTCCATGGCACATGGCAAATTTTGAATGCCACCTGCACATAAATGTCCTGGAGATGAGAGCAGTGCTTTTGACGTTGCAAGCCCTCCAAGACTCTCTTCCCCTGGGGACTATCGCAATCTGAATGGACAATATGTCCGTAGTGTGGTATATCAACAAGCAGGGCGGAACCAAGTCCTATCCCCTGTGTCGAGAAGCACTCAGACTTTGGCAATGAGCGATCTCTTCTCAGCGGTTTCTGATAGCAACGCATATCCCCGGGAAGTCCAACATCATAGCGGACAGGTTGAGCAGAGCTATCCTCATGCAACACGAGTGGTCTCTCAAACAATCTGTGACGGAAGAGATTTTTCAGAAGTGGGGCCTTCCTTGCTGCGATCTTTTTGCTACACCTCAAAACAGCAAATGCCCCGACTTTTTCACCCTCTTCCCCCTTCCAGGCCATCCCCCCAGAGATGCTCTAGTCCACGATTGGCCTCGGGGACTTCTTTACGCCTTTCCACCCCTTCCGTTAATATCACAGGTAATTCAGAAAGCAACCGCCTTGAGAGCCAAGATGATTCTCATTGCCCCATATTGGCCTCGACAGATATGGTTTCCGTTCCTGCATCGTTATCTCTTGGAGCAGCCTTGGCATCTGGATCCAGTGCCAGATCTTTTGGCCCATCAGTCGGGGCAGCTGCACCAATCCCTCCATTCTCTCAACCTCACTGCTTGGTTGCTCCACTTCCGTCCCTAGCCAGGCTTCCTATGATTTCAAATCCCATCCGGGATATTATAGTAGCTTCCCTTAAATCTTCCACCAGAAGGATCTACACTAGTAAATGGCAACGTTTTTCCTTCTGGGCAAAGACTAGAAATATAGATCCGTTCACTGCTCCAATTCACTCTGTCTTGGATTTCCTAGCTGAAATTTTTCATTCAGGATCTTCATCCTCCACAGTAAAAGTTCAGTTGGCAGCCATTTCAAATTTTCACATAGGTCTTTCGGACTGCAGCATCATGTCCCATAAGCTTTGCAAAGCATTCCTTAGAGGTGTCTTTTTACTCAAACCCCCGATCAAAGATCCTCCACCACAGTGGGATCTAAACCTAGTTTTAACATCCTTGATTCTACCTCCCTTTGAACCTGCGGCTTCCTGTTCATTGAAATTACTTTCCTGGAAAACACTCTTCCTGGTCGCTGTTACATCTGCTAGGAGAGTATCTGAACTTCATGCCCTCTGCATTCGTCCTCCTTACTTAGTCTTCCACAAAGACAGAGTTTCTCTAAGAATGAACCCCTCTTTCATACCCAAGGTGGCTTCGCAGACAAATTTAAATCAATCAATTGACCTCCCAGTTTTCTTCCCTAATTATTCGAATAGGGCGGAGCAAAAACTGCATTGTCTGGATGTTCATCGTCAGCTCCGATATTATTTGGACAGAACTAAACAAATCAGGAAATCTGATCAACTCTTTTTATCTTATGCAGAAAATAGGAAAGGCCTTCCAGTATCCAAGGTAACCCTGTCTAGGTGAGTCTCTTCTCTGATCATGTATACTTACCAACTCAGAGGTAAAGAATTGCCTTCTAGGCCAAGAGCCCATTCAACCAGGGTGCTAGCCACATCAACAGCTTTTCAAGCTAGACTACCAATAGACACTATTTATGCGGCAGCCACATGGGCTTCTCCTCATACCTTTGTTTCGCATTGCAAATTGGACATGGCCTCCAGAAACAGGGCAAATTTTGGTTCCACCGTTCTCAAGAGTCTGTTCCAATGAGCCACCCAGGATGAAGGTGCTAGGGACGCGGTCCCATCCAGCAAGAATGAAGGCAAGATTGACAACTTAACATTGAGAAGTTATGTACCTACCATAACATTCCATGTTAGTTGTCTTCATTCACCTTCTTTCTTGCGTCCCGCCCACCATTCCCCTAGCCTGGACAGACCGAGAAGATTTCCCCTTCTTTGAAGGGTCCTGATCTTGCACTTTCACCCAGATAGCTTGTCCTATGGTAACTACAGCTTAGATAGCGATCCTTTCGGGGTTATCCTTTTCCTCCTCCTCTCCAGTTGGAGGACTATATTGCCTAAGGTTGTTTCAGCTACCAAACGAGATCTGGGTAGTTATCGCCTAGCATCATAGGATATAGGGTTGCCTCGAGCCGGTAAAATTAGCTCTCGAGCTTTAGTAAGTGGCCGAGTTGGAGCCAAGGTTCGGCTCCGAACCCATCCAGCAAGAAAGAAGGCGAGAGAAGACAACTAACATGGAACGTTATGGTAGGTACATAACTTCTCATTTAAGAACTTTCTGAGAGAGTGCATGTTGTATTTTGTCTTTGACCTGACAACATCAGCTGAAAAACCCACTCACCACATCTGCCTTGTTTTGTTCCGTAGGGTACAGTAATTTCTCTTAGATACAGTTACGAAAATAGTAAAGATGATTTTAGATGTGTTTCTTTATTTATTTGAGACTATCATGCACTTTTGTTTTAAGTATTTCCTCTGATTTTGAATTCTGATGCAACTGTGTTTATTTACTGAGTATTTTCTTGTTATTTTATTATTATTTATTATTAAATATATTTAAACCTATCATTGTGGCTGGTCTGTCTAGAGAGAGATATTTAAGCTCTTAGTGTACTTGAGTATCTGTTTGGTGACACTGTGGGGGCCACTCCTAATAGCCTTGCTCTTGGTCAAACTACCATTTGGATTTATAGTAACATTACACGGTAAGATTTGACACCCTTTGCTAAGGGCCTTAAAGTAGCTGATAAGTAGTGGCTGGCGGCAGTGACAACTACCTTATAGTCTGGGCAGAAGGGGGCATAGCTGGTAAACCTGTACCAGACTTTCCAAGGTGTGTGTGTGTGTGTGTGTGTGTGTGTGTGTGTGTGTGTGTGTGTGTGTGTGTGTGTGTGTGTGTGTGTGTGTGTGTGTGTGTGTGTGTGTGTGTGTGTGTGTCAGCTACTTGGGCAGGGTCACGAAGCACTGGTTGGACAGAGAGGGTGCCTTGGCTTGGCCATTCAGCTGAGATCTCAGCTCTATAGCTGTGCCAGTGGGGAGTCTTATTGAGGATAGGGAGAAACAAGCCCAAGACTTATTGTGGTCTCTGTGTGCTTTTAAGGGAAATTGAACTTTACTATGTGTGTACTTGTCATCCCCCCAGTGTTTACACCCACCACTGTTGTCAGTGGTGAGGATTGAAGCTCCTTGATTACCAGTGGTGGGGCATCACAGTAGGCATGGTGGTGGCGTTGCTATATGACCTATTGCATTTTCTGACCTAACCGTGCTGGACTTTCCCACTAGAAATGGAAGAGGATCAGCTACAAGAACGGCATTGCTCATGGTGTGTGTGTGGTTGCACGATGACAATAAAGAGCCCCCATGATGCCTTTTAAAATGATACAGAAATGGGAAGGCCATCTCCGAGATCATCATTGCAGACGATATAACACACCAATCAGCTCTGCAGTGTCTGTGTTGGTATCAGCCTGGCTGTATAATGAGACTGCACATTTGCAGTGGTGTGATCATGGAGATGCTCAGTGAAGATGTGGGGCATAAAAAATGGCATTGGTGATCAGCAGTACACTGAACCCATGCTCCCAGGAGCCACTCATTTGTGAGCTACAAGGGAAGAAGGATCAGTCTTTGCTGATGCATTGGCCTACTTTTATCTTACTGTGGTATACTAAGACTGAGAAATAGATTGCACAGGCAGTGGAGCAATTTCTGAGGAAGGGAGATGTGATGTGTCAGCCATATTGCCAGTGCCTGACGGTGCCACCATGATCACAGACTTTGTCAAGTTGTGGCAGCCTTCATCACCAGTTCATATCATTTCCAAGCATGAAAGCATGAAAGCTTCTGCTGAGGAGGACCCTGACACTGAAGTACCTATAAAAAGAGAAAAACACACCCAAGTGTATCAGTGTTATCTTGTCATACACATGAATCCCAGTGAAGCTATAGCTATAAAACAGAATGACATGCAGAACCTGTAGGCCACATACCTTGCGCAGATTAATATTGTAGCTGAAATACAGGTGTAGTTCTGATTACATGATATGTAAGGTAATACCAACTTGAAGCTTTCCCCACTGACATCTTAGATGCCCAGTGAAGGTTTGCACTGATGTCAAGTCCTGTACTGAATATGAGAGAGCTGTCATGCTTCCTTGATGCAGATGCCAGGAACTTGTCTGTCATTTAGTGCTGACACTGTCGGTGGACTCCAAGCCATGGCTCTCTGCTGTACTGCAAGGCAGGTTGCATTGTTGTGTCCATGATCGATCATGTTGGTGGTTCTGTATCTTACTTGCAGTTCTGTACAGTTATGGTTGCTGTAGATCAGTGTACATATCTCTTTAAGAAACCTCCTATGGGCATGTACTAAGTGTATTGATTACTGAGTGCATGCAGGGACAGAGTGCCATTTTGTAGTTAGATGTTGAAGTGTTAACATGTCTGTGTGTAAGCTCTATCTGTTAATCAGTTTCTTTATTGTTATTGACGCTGCTATCCATCCTGATGTGTTTTCATGTAATAAAGCTTCTTAAATGAACTACCCTGCCTGCTTGTCATCCTTGGAGTAAGGGATGAGTGACATGGAGTCAGAAACAGCATATCTAATGGCCAGAAAGAGCTCCAGTTTCTCTACTTTGACTTTGAGAGGTATATACAAGAGAAGTGGGCCACCCTTGCTACATGTATAATCTGCAAAATACAGGTCAGAAATGATTTTCAAATGTTAAACTTGCTCAAACCATTTATTTACAAAACATGAAATGAAACATACAGACCACATTTTTCGCTAAGCATGTATTTTTCGTATTTACCGAGGCTATCTGAGTTATCAGAAGTGTATGAAGTGTTTGCATGTTTGTGCAGTGTTACAGTAGAGCTATTTCACAAACACAGCCATTTCAAAGCATATTTCGCTAAGTACACTAGTTTGAAGAGTTTTATTGTACATTTGAGTGTTATTACAAGTACTGGGCTGTGTGTGCATGCTTGTATAATTACAAGTGAACCTGGGTTGCATTGTGCTTTACTATAATTTGTTGGCATGGCAGACAGATTTCGAAAACCAGCACCATTAGTGTTTGATAATAATATTGCTAAGAACTGGAGAGTGTTTGAGCAAGAGTATGACATTTTCTTACAGGTTGCATTTTCTGATAAAGATGAACGTTTAAAGGCATGTATTCTACTTAATTTATCTGGGTCAGAAGCCATTGAAAGGGAACGTTCATTTGTTTTTCCACCTGCTGTTTATGCTGGAGAGGGTGGAACTGTCATATTGTTGTACAGGCTGAGTCAAGGGATGACCCTGAGTGCTTAAAACGTAAATTTAGAGAAATGTGTAACTCCCAGACAAATGTTACAATGGAGAGGCATTTATTTTACACAAGGGATCAAAAGCCTGGTGAAACGTTTGCAACATATATAACTAACTTGAGAAATAAAGCTAAAATGTGCAGATTTGGTGAATAAAGGACAGACTTGTATGTGGTATTAAAGATGATGGTGTGAGACAGATTTTGCTTTGTGACAGTGGTTTACCTTTGAATAAGGCTATTGAGATTTGTCAGCTATATGAGCTCACACAAAACCACACACATATGCTTACAAATGAGAATAGCTTTAGAAGTCGCTGCAGCGAAGCTCATGTTGATAGTATGCAGAATGTTATTAAAAGTAAAGGCCCAAACACATGGCAGCTATGGGGTTTATCAGGGAGTGCTGAAGGTCTCCTCAGAGCTTTCTATCAAGTTCCAGAGTTTGCATAGCCTCAGTGAAGCATAAGAGTGAGTCAGCAAACACAAAGAATGGGCCCCAACCTAGTTTCATTGCCAACTGTTGTAACTGTGGTAACAGTCATGAATCAAAAAGAGAAAAATGCTTAGCTTTTGGTCAGCAACGCCACAAATGTAAGAAATGGAATAATTTCAAAAGGTTTTGTAAATCAAAGGGCGCTCACTCTTTTACTAAAAGGGAACATTTCAAAAACTGAGTTGATCAGTTAGAAAGCCATGACCCAGAGTCTCATTCTTTTGTATGTTGATGGCGTGTCGGTGCTTAGTGTGACAGTCAATGCAGTTGATTTATGGGCCAAGAATGAAGTATTTTGTAATGTTCGAATATATGACAAACCCATAGAGCTCAAAGTTGATACTGGTTCAAAGTATAATGTTGTATCTGCTGAAACATTTGCTAGAGTATATGCTGGTGAAAGGCTTGATTTGACAGAGTGCAAAGATTTTTGCTTATGGTGGTGAAGAGATTCAGAACGAAGGCTCAGGAATGCTTTCATGTTACTCTGCTGGGAGAAGCTACAACTTATTATTTTATATGGTTAAGAGGCATGTTTAGTCATTATTAGACCACAAACACATTTTGAAAATGGTACTGCTTTCATTTAACAAGGAAGTTCACCACGTTAGCTTCAATAACCACTACTCTTAATTTTGCCCAGTCTTTTTTTTCTACCTATGCTGATCTTTTCAAAGACAAACTAGGCAAGCTTCCAGTTGTGTACTCCATGTAGTTAGACCCAGAGGTCAGTCTAGTTATCAGGCCAGCCAGAAAAGTTCTCTATAGCCATGCAGACTAGAGTCAAAGCCGAACTGGACAAAATGGTGTGACAAGGTGTGATTTGTCCAGTTGAAACTCTGAATGGGTATCTTCCATGATGGTGGCTCATAAGAAAAGCTCAGATGACATCAGAATATATATATTGATCCATGAGATTTGAACAAGGCACTAAAAAGACCTCATCATCCAATGCACATAGAAGAATAAGTTGCAGCTTTGATGCCAAATGACATTTATTTCTGCCTTAGATGCAAAGAGTTCATTTTGGTAGATTTTGCTTGACAAGAAATCCTCATTGCTCATTACTTTCAATACTCCGTTTGGAAAGTACAGATTTTTGACAATACCATTTGGGATAAATTCTGCAAGTAAAATCTTTCAACGCGCAATGGAGCCAATATTTTCGGGGTATCTCTGTGCTATTATAGTAGGTACAAAAAAAACAAACAAATGGACTCCAGGAAGCAACCAGTTGCAAAAATTAAACCAAACGCTACGAGTTTACCTAGGTTTCGTCTTTAATCCGACTTCATCAGAACACTGGTTGCTTCCTGGAGTCCTATTATAGTAGGTGACATACTGGTTGGAGGAAATGGTGAAGCAGAGCATGACAGAAACCTCAGAAAAGTTCTGGAAAGGGCACATCAAGTGAATCTTAAGCTGAATCCACAGAAATGCGAATTCAGGCTACGAGAAGTCTTATTTTGGTCATTTATTCAGTTCAGGCTTATGACCAGACCATTCTAAGTAAACAGCCATTCTTGAGATGCCAGCTCCAGGCAATGTTCAAGCCCTGCAATGTTTTGTTGGCATGGTTAACTACCTTGGAAAGTTCATTCCAGACTTGAGCTGAATATCAGCAGCACTCAGAGAACTAACACATAAATATGTATCGTGGTCTTGGTTAAAACAACACTAGAGAGCATGTTATGTCCTGAAACAGAGAATTGTCAGTTCAGCTACTCTCAGATACTATGACATCCACAAACAAGTTACTCTTTCATGTGATGCTTTGAAATTTGTTCTTGGTGCAGTCATTTTACAAGATGGTCAACCTGTTGCTTATGCATCCAGAACTCTCACCCAAGCTGAAATGCAGTATTCTCAAAGAGAGAAAGAGCTTTTGGCAATTGTGTTTCCATGTTCCAAGTTCCATAATTATGTGTATGGTAGACCTATCCAGATCGAAACTATTTTGAGAAAACCAATGCAGTCAGCTCCAGCCAGATTGCAATGTATGTTGCTGAGATTGCAAAAAATATGATTTCAATCTTGTCTACAAAGAAAGGCAAACTTTATCTTGTTGACAGGTTATCCAGATCACCCAGAAATACCACTAAACAGCATGAGAATGAGAACTTTGATTTTGAAGTTATGGAGATGAGACATTTTTCTTCCACACATCTTCATGAGCTGAGGGATCACACAACTGCTTTCTCAAAGAAGATGGCTGTTAAGCAGTCTAGTTTACCTCCAGAAGTCCAAACTTATTTTCCATACAGAGATGAGATTTTGTCTGACAATGGTATCTTCATGAAAAGTCCAAAAGTTATTTTCCCAAGTCTCTGTGACAAGAGTACATTACTAACTTGCATCATGGTCACCCAAGAGTAGACGCTAGCAAAAGATGGGTGAGAGAATTAGTATTTTGACCTTAAATATGTCACAAAATATTGAGAGAGTACTTTCATCTTGTTCAATATGTAATAGTGCAAAGCCACATCAATAGAAAGAACCACTTCAGCTGAACCAGATTCCTGAACTACCTTGGTTGACAGTAGCCACAGATATTTGAGCGGAATGGTCAACATTACTTGGTGTTAGTAGATTCTTACTCCAATTGGTTCAAGATTGACCTACTTCCCAATCTAGCATCCACTACTATCATTACTAAGATGAAGCTTCATTTTGCAACTCATAGTAGTCCACACACAGTTATTTCTGACAATAGCACACAGTTTACAAGCCAACAATTCAAAAGATTTGCTGAAGAGTGGGACTTTACTCGTGTCACGAGTAGCCCAGAGTATCCACAGTCAAATGGTTTGGCAGAACTGAGCGTTCAAGTTCAAAGTGCAAAACAGTTACTAGAGAAGTTGAAATGAGACATTAGTGACATTTTCCTGAATCTCTTGAATCTCAGAAATATTCCTCTTGATAAACATCTTGGTTGACCTGCTCAGAGACTTCTGTCAAGACAAACCAAAACCACATTACCCATCAGTAGTCAATTGTTGGTTCCATGTGTCAAAAACAACAGGTCATTGAAAGCCAAGCTGTTGAAGAAGCATCTAGCCCAGAAGTCCTATTACGATAAGATTAGCAGAATGCTCAATCCATTACAAGAGGGCGAAGTAGTAAGAATGCAAACATCCAAAGGTTATGATCAGATTAGTGGTGAAGAACATTTGCCCAGAGCCGAGATCATACATTGTGGAATCTCAAGGATCAGAATTCAGGCAGACTCAGAAGCATTTGATACCAGTATCCAAACCTGTACCACAGCACATAGTCTGTGAGAAAGGCTGTTTATCTCAGAGTGAGTTGTCCAGTGTTCAAGCTCCTGAGGAAGTTCCAGAAGCAATTTACATTCCTGTGATGAATCCTGAGAGAGATGTTCACTGAAACCTGTCCCTGTTGCTAAGCCAAGTCCTGATGGTTATGGCACAAGATCCGGTCAAATCTGCAGACCATGTTTCAGATATACAGCGACTTGGACATGAACAATATGAATGACCTAAGTATTGTGTTTATTTTTCGGATTGTCTATACTGATGCATGGCTAACTGTAATATTTTTTTGATAAAAGGCAATCTTTTCTTTAAGAGTACATATCTCTTTAAGAAACCTCCTGTGGGTATGTACTAAGTGTGTTGATTACTGAGCAAGTGCAGGGACAGAGTGACATTTTGTAGTTAAGATATTGAAGTGTTAACATGTCTGTGTGTAAGCTTTATCTGTTAATCAGTTCATTTATAGTTATTGAAGCTGCTATCCATCTTCATGTGTTTTCATGTAATAAAGCTTCTTAAACGAACTACCCCGCCTGCTTTTCATCCTTGGATTAAGGGATGAGCAACAGTTACCAACACCATTGACCTGTGTAACAAGGTCCTGTCAGACACAATGGTGGAAAACCCATAATCTTTAATCTGTAAGGAGCATCATAGACTGTGTACATACAGAGCCTGTAGGGTGATGTCATTCTCTGATTGGGATAACATCTTCATATTCTCCCTGTTTTTCTCAGTCATCTTGCTCTGAAAATGTGAGGATAGACATATGTTAAACTGATGTCCTGTTATAACCTCACATCCACATCACAATAGTCCATTTACCAGAGACTACGTGCAGAAACTTTGGATATATTTAGCGGCACTATTATTACTAACCAGCATTCCAGCATTTTTATAGACTGTTATTGTTTATCAGCACTGTTAATGAAGACAGTATTCAAATATTGTGAACATCTGATAAAGTCTTATTAACCAAAATAGACTGCAGAATTCATTCTGGAAAGTACAAAAGACTTTGCTCATAAAGGAGAGACTGACATCTGTTTAAGCAAAAGTTTGGGTAATTAACAGATAAAGACTTTCATTCCAGTTTCATTTCTGTTGTTTCCAGTTAATTCCATTATACAATAGGCTTATCAGTTCTTTTAATGGTGAGTCACTATGAATGGGGTAAAAGAATATAAGTCCCAAAACCCCATAGCAACCTTGCATCAGTAGTCACACTTCGTGTGTTCTACAGAAAAATTACAGAACAACAGTTTTTCATTGAACTACGTGTGTTCTACAGAGCAATCTACAGAAAAAAACTGTGTTTCCTTCAAAGCAACCTTATCAGCAGTCACACTACAGGTACCAGTGCTCATTCGACATTTCTTCAAACTTCAATAGGCACAGGTATAGTGAGTAACCCTTTCAAGTACAATTTCAAGTGCAGCAGCCAGCTTAACACTTTATTTTCTAGTCTATCAGTAAGTACAGCAAATGTTTCATAACAGACTTTTCAGCAGCACATCAGTGCTTTTCAAGATGGGAGACTGTAAACTCCATACAGAATAAGCCACAGCTGACAGCACTACAGTTACTCCTTACACAACAGACCTTTGGTAAGACACCATTAATTAACTTCATACAGAAAACAGCCAGAGCAGACTACCTCTACATACAGTAATTACAACTGTTAGACAAATTGCAGAGCACCAGTATTTACTTCAGAAAAAGGCTCAAAGAACTTCAACAGACAAGCACTAAATAAACAAACTTCAGCAGTGTTCCTTCAGAACATAAAAGACATTAGCCAGTTAAAAGCTATGCACTTACAAACTTTCAAGTTTTCAGTGTGAACTGTCCCTGATATCTGGAAAATATCCCACATCATCCCACTACACAAAGGGGGAAACTCTATTGAACTGTCTAACTATCGTCCCATTGCTTTATTATCCCCTATTGCCAAAATCTTGAAAACATTTATCCATAAACAACTCCTAAACCATCTTCTCCAAAACAACCTACTTGCTAACTGTCAACACGGCTTCAGACCTTCCCACAGTACCACCACTGCTCTGCTCTCATTCACAAACACCATCAACACTAACCGCAACTTAAACAGTCTTTCATCTGCACTATTCATTGACTTGTCTAAAGCCTTTGACATGGTGAACCACAAAATGCTCTTACACATTCTCGATTCTCTCTCACTGGATCCTAACAGCATAACTTGGTTTAAATCTTACCTCGAAAACCGTCAACAAGCAGTAGTCTGGAAAAACTCGCTATCTGACCACCTTCCTATCTCCCTAGGTGTTCCACAAGGCTCTATCTTAGGTCCACTTCTTTTTTCCATCTTTATCAATGACCTTCAATCAGCTATCCCTTTTTCTAACTGTATTCAATATGCAGATGACTCCACTATTATCTGCACAGCTACCTCTCAAGCTGAACTTCAGTCTCTTACCCAAAAAGCCTTTAACACAGTAGAACAATGGTTCTCCCAACGCTGCCTTCTACTCAATCCAAAGAAAACAAAACTTCTACTCTTCTCACCAACACATAACCAAATCCCCCTAAATTTCTATCACTTCCAACAACAATACTAGTATCTCTCCCGACACCACCACAAAACTACTAGGAATTACAATAGACAATAAACTCAATTTTGAAAATCACATTAACTCTACTATAAAAACTGTGAACAAAAAGATAGGAACCCTATATAGAATCAAACCATTTCTTATCCCAGCTACTAGAATTACCCTAGCCAAAACCCATCTAATATCTACTTTACTCTATGCATGTCCTATTTACACCAACCTGTCAAAAAAAACCTTAATAAACTAGTTATATCCTACAACAACATTGCTAGATTTGCTACCGGATCTCCTTTTAGGACCCACCACTGTATTAATCTAAGACAACTTGGCTGGCTAGAACTTCCCAATCAGATCAAACTACAACAACTAATAATAGCTCACAAAACCCTGTACCAACCCACCAAAACTCCAATACTCACCAGCCTTATTACCCGTTATTATAACCTTAAACATCTACGCTCCTCCAATAAACTCCTGATTAATAGGACTACACCTAATAGCTCTGTAGGAGATGGCTTATTCTCCAACTCAGTTGGGAAACACTGGAACAAATTACCCGCTGATATCTCATCCCTGACTTCTCTTCCTATTTTCAAGAAGAATCTCAAATTGTACCTTAACAAAAAATGGCTATGCCCCTGCATTAACCCAGACTAGCCTTGCTCTTCTGTCTCCTATCTCCCTTTCCCGCTCCCCCTTCT
Organism: Protopterus annectens; assembly: GCF_019279795.1. NCBI lineage: Eukaryota > Metazoa > Chordata > Ceratodontiformes > Protopteridae > Protopterus > Protopterus annectens. The sequence continues at coordinate 753,284,742 of NC_056726.1, read as the reverse complement.
TTACCCAATAACCCAGTTGATGTTTCCTAAGCTCCACAACTACACATTAAGACAGGGAACTTACCCGTTGAATAAGTACCAGAAAGTTTTTTTTTTCTTTCCTCTCTTCTTAGGTGTATATTTTGCCTCTCTTTCATAAAAGTAACTATTTTTTAGACCTAGGAAAATAACCTATTCCTCAACTCACCCTATTCTTTCTCTGATACCTTTCCTATCTTTCCTTCACCTCCTTTCTTACTTTATCCTTCTTTCATATTAGCTACTTTATAAAATATTGTTCTTTGCCCATCCCAAAAAAAAAAAAAAAAAAAAAAAATTCCTTTTTATTTTATTTTTTCCTGCTTAGTGTTTTACTGTTATAACTTTTATGTAGACCGATTTTTTAACTATGTATTAATACTTGGAGCTTTTCTCCCTCGGCCTCTACTGAAAATGGACATATATCCAGTTAGACTAGCCCGGTCAACAAATGTAAAATAAAATAAATATAATGTTATATTGTAAGGGACTAGATAGGGTTTAAGTATTGTAATATAGGTAGTAAAATCTTATAATATGTATTTGTTTTGTATTCACCTTGTTGCTGTAGCCTTTATCAGATTTTAAACAAATGTTTTTATTAATCAATTTTATTTAATTGATTTAGTCACATGGTTTCAAATGTATTTAAAGAGATGAAACCAAATGATTTGGTTATTCTGATGAAGTCAATAGCATACTAGCTGAAGAAAGTGGTTAATAAAGGACAGAATTTTTTTTTGGAATCCATCTGTGGGCCGTATTGTTTATCTTTATCTGTTTTAATTTAGTTTTTTCGTGTGTCTGGTCGTCATGGAAGTTTCACTAGATAAACAAATGGCTAGGGTGGAAACCAATAACGGCGGATCCATACAGGAATTGAATAATTCTATCACCCACCTCGCAGCACTTATAGAGGTGTTGCTGAAACAGCAGACCAGAATTATAAAAACTTTTACTTCAGGTCCAATAACATCTGGGACCTTAAACAGCCAGGTTCCTGCTGCTTTAACTAACTTTAATGGGTCGCAAGTTACATCGATACCTGCAGGGCAGAGTAGCCCTGGTTCTACCGGAAATACACTATCTACGACGGGAAGAGAGACTGTATCAGTAGGAGGCGGAGCCAACAACGATCATTGAGGAACCGGGCAGCAAGGTGAACCAACTGAACATTTTTCATTCTCTGAATGGATTCAGAGAAATAGTAATGATTTTTCGTTAGGACACAACCGTGGTAAAAATTATGGTACTTTAGAGCAGCAATTATTGCATTTTGAACAACAAGTTCTGAAGTTATGTAAACTTCAGCTAGAGAACGCTTATTTGAGGGAATGTATTCAGTGAGAACAGGTCCCAAAAGGCCTACATTTATGGAAGTTCCCGACAGGACTGGAAAATGGCTCTGATTTGCACAAGGACTTATTAGTGTTGTTCAGCCGACATGGACTTGAATTATTGGAACTTTTGGTGAGAGATAATAATAAGAAAATTAATGAGCTGACTAGCTATGTGGATGTTTTAAATAATCGTATTACTGCAGATTTATGTTTTAATTTAAAAACAAATGAGTATAGGGCATTATTTGTTAATGTCAATAAGGTGATTTCAAATATTAAAACTAAAAAACTTAAGAAACTTAATAGAGACAAAGGTGAATATGAGAGAGGCATGGCCTACCCTACACCAAGTGGCCAAAGGGGACCTAGCGATATAGAGACCCATGCATTTATTGAAGAAGAGTTAGATGAAGGGATAGATGATAACAGTAACAACATGAACAATGTCCCTTTAGGGGAACTGTTGAGGCATTCAGAGCACATACAGAACCAAAGACAACAGAGAGAAGCAAGGGAGGGGAGGCAGTACAATTACCACAATAACTATTACAACAGCAATGGGACGATGATGCGACCCCATCCCCAAAGAGGGGGTCACCAATGGGGCAGAGAGAGGGGGCAGATAAGGAGGTAGACATTGCCCATTTTGAACTGCATACTCAAACAGGAAGTGCTTCTGAAGTGAATAACATTATTTTTAATACAGGAGGTGACTACAACATTTATTATTTAAGTTCAATTCAGATTACTAGTGAATGGGCTGATTTATTCCAACGAGGTTTGAATTTTGTACCCAAGAGAAACACCAGTATTGATACAGCAATTCTTGAATTTAAATTGTATGTACATAAACTCAATCTTAGATTATATTTTGACAACGAACTACAGTTTGGTTCTATCCAATTATGTAAAAAGAGCAGCACTTTTAACCCCCCCCTTGCACCCTATCTTACAAGTATATGAAAAATTGTGCATAGCCCAGATTAGGGATGTTATTTTAGGCAAGAACTTTGTGAAAACTACCTTCCCACAAAATCTTTCTAAGCAAGAGCAAAACTTGTCCGATGAAATTGTAAAAGATAAAAAAGTTAGGCTAATGAAGCCGGATAAAGGTGGAGGGTTGGTTGATATGGACCACGAAGCCTATGAAACCTATGAGGAAGTGTCCCTCAATCAAGTAAATATTGCTTATGGATACATAGACATTGTTTTGATGGACTTATTGTTAGACCAACAAATTACGCTGGGTGAACATGATTACTTACAACAAGAACACCCGCATATACCTACAATGTTTGGAGTAGCTAAGATACATAAGTCCACCACTGATCCACCTATGAGACCCATCGATGATGCTAAAGCATCCAAGACATTTTCTATGGCCAAATTTATAGATTTAGGGTGCAATGATGTGATCAAGCAATTTGGACATATCTTGGTTGATTCCTGGGATTGTCTTAGGAAAATTACTCATGATTTATATAGAGACAATCTAATTTTTGCTACCATAGATGTCAAGGACTTGTTTACAAGTATACCCCACGATGTAAGGATCACAGTGTTCTATGAATTTCTATAAGTATTCAGGTTTGACACACACAAGGATATTAATGTTCCAAACTTTAATGGACTTAGTCCTTAAAAATAATTTTATACTATTTGAGGGACACTATTTTAGGCAAAAGGTAGGGGTAGCAATAGGGGCCTCATGTGGACCCCTATTTGCTAACATAATCTTAGCTGAACGGGAAACCACTGTGATATTTAAGACAGAATTATTTAAACAATGCCTATTTTATGGCTGTTTTTAGACGACACCTTAATTTTATGGGCTGGAAGCCGTGAGTTGTTACAGGAATTTTTAGGTGTTCTGAATTCTAGTACACAATTTCTAGAATTCACTATGGAAGCTAATGAAGGTATTATTAATTTCCTTGATATTACTATAAGTAAAGATAAAGGAAATCACAATTTTGCATCTACATTGTACCGTAAGCCAACCTACTCCAATGCCCTTTTACATTTTTCATGTGCACATCCTGTACACCAAAGAAGATCTTTGGTAAAGGGGCAAGGTGTTAGGCTGGCTAGAATGGTAAGTGATAACCAACTTTCCGAAAAGAAATGGAAACTTTGGAGCATATGCTTATGGCACGAGGGTACCCTAGAAATTTCATTGACCCAATTTTTAAGGAGGTTATTAAGAAAAGATCTCAGGGCCATTTTGCACCAATATTGGGGAGATCTGTTGATAACGTGACAAATTCTGAAGCCATGGCTACCAACACCAACACAACAAAATTCCAGCAATCCATGGTTTTAACTTATAGTTCATCATTTGAGAGTATTAAGGCCATTTTAAGGAACAACTGGACACTGTTTGATATAGAACAGCAGTATAAAAATAAATTAGTTGACCACCCAGTGGTAATATACAAGAGGGATAAGTCTTTTAAAAATTTGTTGGAAAGGAATTTATCTATTGGAGTAAGAGGCACTATGAAAAATGTGGTCAATACAATCAATGCCCCTATATCTTTGAAAATGAGGATTTTACCATACAGGGATATGGGAAAGTATACTTGACCCAAAGGTTTAATTGTGCTAGTAAGAGCATGGTCTACATTGCTATTTGCCAAAATTGTCAAGTATTTTACATCGGTAAGACGATTAATAATTTTAATAAACGAGTTTATCAACATGTATATGATATCAGGAAATGCAATGTAAAAAATGCATTATAAAAACACATTAGAGATAAGCCCGACCACTGCTTCAAATTTACTGCCATTGAGCAGGTTGGACACAGTGATAGAGGGGGTCCATCTGAACTATTTTTAGAATTCCGTGAAATGATGTGGCAGCTTAAATGCAACGCAACCTCCCCCAGGACTCAATGGCACAGTCTCTATATTATGTTATCTTAAATTAAAGGCTGAATTTCACATTTAATTAATTAAGAAATACATTTTATTTTTTATATAATGTTATATTGTAAGGGACTAGATAGGGTTTAGGTAGTGTAATATAGGTAGTAAAAGCTTATAATATTTATTTGTTTTGTGTTCACCCTGTTGCTGTAACTTTATCAGATTTTAAACAAATGTTTTTATTAATTGGTTTAGTCACATGGTTTCAAATGTATTTAAAGAGATGAAAGCAAATGATTTGGTTATTCTGATGAAGTCAATTGCATACTAGCTGACGAAAGCGCTTAATAAAAGACATAATTTTTTTTGGAATCCACCTGTGGGACGTATTGTTTATCTTTATCTGTTTTCTTTTGTAGACATCCTAGAAATATTAAAACAGAGAGGTGATTGTCAGCCCTCCACCCCTTCTGCTGAGGAGTTGGTCTTACTGAAGGCCTTTGCATCTCACTCATCAACTTCTAGGGTTACTCCTCCTTTCGACGAGCTTGTCAAATTAATCTTGCGAAAGGCTTGGGAGACCCCAGACACCATAGACCATACTCCTAGGATGCCAAATAAATACATCACTGCCTCAAAAGAAAAACATTTTCTCACAAAGGGTGTACGGGTTAATGCCATGGTCATGGTGGCGGACACTAAAAAGCAACACTCTGAAATGAGTACCTCTATCCATCCTCCAAATAAGGACTCTTGGACCATGGATAGGTATCGGAAGCACGTCTTCTCATTAGAAACCTTTGCTTTGTGGTCTCTGAATTATCTCACTCACTTCACTAGACTACAGAGGGACCTGATTAAAGAATTATCAGACTCCCTCCAAGGAGCTGCAGCTGATTCAGCGGCAGAGAAAGTCAGTGCTCAGCTTGCTACCTTGAATTCAGTTGTTAACTCATCCATGAGACTCCTTTCTTATGCAGCAGGGGGAACAAGTAGGGCAGCAGGCTCAGGTATCTCTCTTAGGAGGCAGGCCTGGATGCGTCTTTGCAATTTCACAGAGCCCTTCAAGTCTTCCTTCATTAACACCCCTTTTGATAGCTACTGTCTTTTTGGGCCAGAAGTGAAGGAAATGCTCAGCAGGTGTGAACAAGAGGGAGAGACTTTGTCTGCCATTGGAGTGCATTTTTCCACTCCTACTAGACCCTTTCCCAATGTGGTTCAGAAAATCTAAGAGGTCTTACCAAGACACACAAGGTGAAAGTTTCCCCAGAGGCAGAGAGGGGAACAGTAACAGAAGACACCGCTGTCGCAGCAGAGGAGGCCCACAAAACCAAGGCCCAGAGAATCTTTCTTTGGGAGACCTTTCCAGCTCTCCTGAAGGTGTGCCCGATTGCTCGCCTCTGGAAGCAGTTGGGGGGCGATTATCCTTGCACCAAGAAACCTGGCTAAAGATTAACAACAGATGGGTGCAGAACATAATGCCCAGAGGATACATCACCTCCTTCTCCCTTCCTTTTCCGAGAAACAAAGTAGTTCCAGATGTTCCACCCAGTCAAAAGGAATAAGCAGTTATAGAAATTCGAAGTTGGTAACAAAAATAGTCATCCAAGAAGTCTCCGCAGACCAGAAAGGATCCAGAACCTACTCAAAATTCTTTTTAGTTCCGAAGAGAACAGGGAACTAGAGGCCCATTTTGGATCTCAGCAATTTGAACAAATCAGTAAAGAAAACAAAGTTCTGGATGGTGACACTGCCGTCTATACTTCCATTTCTGGAAAAAGCCAATTGGATGTGCTCTGTAGACCTTCAGGTCACGTACTACCATATTTGAATGGACAGGTAGTCCGGGAGGTTCTTGCACTTCCAGCTAGGAGCCATTCACTTCCAGTTTCGAGCTCTGCCCTTTGGTCTCACTACAGCCCCCAGAGTGATCACCTAATGTATGGCAGTAGTAGCGGCTCACCTGAGACGCAAAGGATTCCACTTGTTTCCATACCTGGATGACTGGCTCATAACTATCCTGACCAGGCATCATCTACTCCAGTCAAAGAATTATGTCTTTCAACTCTGCTCCTCTCTAGGCATTACCATCAGTTACGAAAAATCTACGCTGGAGCCATCGCTAAATTTACTCTTCATAGGAGCAGAGATAAGCACTACCACTTAAATAGCAAGACTTCTACAAGACAGAGTAGATAACCCCCGTCCAAAGCCATCACAAAAGAAGTTCTCCAGGTCCTAGGGAAAATGGCTGCATCCATCATACTAATTCCCCTAGCTCGTCTCCACATGAGGGTTGTCCATTGAATGCTATTTACTCAGTGGTCAGTCTTGGAACTTCCAATGTCTGACAAGGTCACGATAACCAAAGCCTGCAAAAAAGATCTCCAACGGTGTATTCACTCACCTTCAGTACTTTGAGGCCTTCCTTTCATTCCTCCTGAACCTCTGGCCATGGTGACCATGGACGCTTCCCAGATGGGGGGGGGGTGTATTTTCTCGGGAAGAAAGTTCAAGGCAGCTGGCAAGATAATGAGGCTCACTTGCATATAAATGTCCTAGAGATGAGAGCGGTGCTTTTAGCATTGCAAGCATTCCAGGACTCTTCCTATAGGAACGATTACAATCCATCCAGACGGACAACATGTTTGTAGTATGGTATATAAAGAAATGGGGGAACCAGATCATGCCCACTTTGTTAAGATGCTCTCAGGATCTGGCATTGGGCAATAGCCTTCAACCGCTTTTTAATAGCAATGCACATCCCGGGGAAATCCAATGTCATTGCGGACAAGCTGAGCAGAGCCATTCTATGGTCGCACAAGTGGTCCCTCAATCAGAAAGTTATGGAAGGTGCCAGCCTTGGAGAAACTTTTTTGCATCACCCATAAATGCCAAATGCAGCAACTACTTCACCCTGATCCCTTGTACGAAGGAGTTACCAAGGCATACACTTGTTCATGATTGGCCCCCGGGACTTCTTTATGCTTTTCCCCCAATTCCTCTAATTCCAAAGTTTCTACAGAAAGTGAGTTTGTTGAAGACAACCATTATCCTAATTGCTCCCTACTGGCCTGGTCAAATCTGGTTTCCCTTTCTTCAGCCTCATCTTTGACATGGACCCTGGATTCTGGACCTTCTGACACACCCACTGAGAATGGTTCATCCCAACCTAGACATCCTGAAGTTGACAGTTTGGCTTCTCCAGTTCCCCTAATTGCCAGGTTTCCATCTCTCTCCTCCCCAGTCAAGCATATTATTTTATCATCTTATAAAACATCTGTTCGAAAACTTTACAAAAGCAAATGGAAGAAGTTTGTTATATGGGCAGACTGTAAAAAATAGACCCTTTTACAGCACCAGTTCATTCTGTTTTACAGTTTCTGTCAGAGATCTTCAATGATGGAGCAGCAGCAGCAGCAGCTTCAGTTAAAGTTCAACTAGCTGCAATCTCTGATTTTCATATAGGAGAAAATGACTGTCCTATCATGTCACACAGACTTTGCAGAGCTTTTTTGAAAGGCACTGTTGTGATAAGACCTCCATATAAACATCCAGTACCCCCTTGGGATCTCAATGTCATTTTATCAAATGTTATACTTCCTCATTTTGAGCCCTCAGCCATGTGACTTGAAATATCTCTCCTTGAAAACTCTGTTCTTGGTGGCTGTTACTTCAACCAGAAGGGTGTCTGAGTTGCAAGCATTGTCCACAAAACCTCCATATCTAATCTTTCACAAAGACAGGGTGTTTTTATGCACTAATCCATTCTTTCTACCTAAGATTATGATGCAAAATACCCTTAACCAATCTATAGACCTTCCCATTTTCTTTCCCAGCTTCCAAAATAAAGGAAAATATTCCTTGCATCTCCTAGATGTACACAGACAATTACGTTTCTATTTACACAGAACTTCGGAATTCAGGAAATCAGATCAACTTTATCATAGTCTGATACAAAGAAAGGTCAACTGGTTTCAAAAGTCACATTATCTGGATGGCTATCATTATGCATATCCCACATTTACAGTTCTAAAAACAGAGCCCTCTCAAATGTTATTAAAGCTCATTTCACTAGATCTGTGGCCACATCTGCAGCTTTTCATGCTAAACTACCACTGGATAATATCTGTGTTGCAGATACTTGGGCAAAACCTCATACCTTTATTTCTCATTACATAGTGGATCTGGCCTGTAGGAGAAGAGCCTCCTTTGGTTCTCTGGTTCTGAAGAATATTCTCCCATGAGCCACCCAAGAGTTCAGTTGCTTGCAATGTGGTCCCACAAGTGAGAATAAAGGCAAGATTGACAACATCACATAAAGAAATTATGTTCTTACCATAACGTTCCATGTGTGTTGTCCATCTCATCCTTTATTCTCAACAGGGATTCAGCAGGACCATATAGCCTTAGAGAATATACCTTTTTAGTCTGGTTCTAATTTATAGTAGTGTATATACATATATATATATATATATATATATATATATGTATATATATATATATATATATATGTATGTATATATATATATATATATATATATATATATATATATATATATATATCTATATATATATATATATATATATATATATATATATATATATATACATACATATAAATATATATATATATATATATATATATATATATATATATATACATACACATATATACACACACACACACATCAGGAAAGTGCTACTACGCAAGTTCTTCACGTGTTTCTGGGGGGCAAACAAGATCTGAGGTAACTAAGGGAATGCATTATGGGTAAAGAATGAGGCCCACAAGCTTTGTTGAAGACTTTGAGCTAGAGAACTGGCCGAGATGGATCCAACGCATTGGATCTGACCCACAAGTAAGAATAAAGGACGAGATGGACAACACACATGGAACGTTATGGTAAAAACATAGCTTCTTTTTTCAGAGCAAAGCAAAGAAATAATGCACTCCGTAGCCAGAGTCAGTGCTGTTGCTAGTTCTATAATGAAGGATTTTGAGCTTATGTGTAAAGGGTGTGGCAGTCCAGCACCAAACTAGAGCATTTATCTGTCATTGTTTAAGGTTAAAAGAAATGGCAATATTTAATTGTTTCCAGAAAAATTATGGAATAATGCACTGACTAATACAGACAAATCAACTTCAGTTAAAAATAGACCTTTATTAGAGGACACAAATACAGTTTTGTCAGGGTCAAAGATTACAGCAGCTAACAATTTGAAGTGTAAGAGCTCTGTAGTAGGTATGGACATGTCATCAGAGTGGAATGTTTTAGACTTCAGTAACAAGATTTTGTGGAAGTGTAAAGATACTGCAGGGTATACAGTGGTGCACATAGGTGACACTTGTGTAAATTTGCATATGGCGGTTTTTGCAGGTGTGCAGAATTTGAGGAGTTGGTTGCAACAAGAACATGCAGATTTATGGATTAAAGATAAAATAAATTCAGGTCAGATAACACAGCTAAAGTGCTCAGAAAGACATATTGAATGTGGCGTGTTAGAAAAAAAGGGCAACAGTACATATCTGTGTTGGGTAGGTTCATAGGATGATACTGGGCTGTTGGCCCGGAGGCCCTTATAAGCCTAGCCAAGAATTTCACCCATGTTTCCTCAGTCAGAACCTGTTTCCCCTGTCCGGCAGGGACACAGGTGGAATCCCAGGGGTATATTTTCTGTTATCCATCCAGTCATCCAGGTTCCTCTTAAAGAGATCTAGAGAGGTACTCTGGATGACATGAAGAGGGTGTATATTCCACAGATGGGGGGAGTCTTTGGGATACAAATCTATTCTGCCAACAAGTTCTATTAATGTCACAGACCAGGTTAAGGCCTTGCATGTTTGTTGCGCGAGTGGAGTTTGTCTTACGGATATGCAGCAACTCCATCAAGGCTGGGTCTGAAATGGCATTGTATGCCAGATATAGGTTACCTCTGAGCAGTCTGTATGAGACTGAGTAGAGGGACAGGGTTTTTAGCCTATTTGTGTAGGATAGGTGTTTTGAGACCCTGGATTTTCCTGGTCAGGAACCTCTGTGGTAGGGTATACCAGAAATGACAGTCAAGTTAATTCTCAGAGTAAAGGGTTTACAGTTACAGATTTGGCAAATTAATTTTTTGTGTTATTAAGAGCTTTGTATTAAAGCATTGCAGTGCTTAAATCATATCTTAATACAGAGACAAAAACAATGTTTTTCTAGTTTACAGAATGTAAAATTTAAAGTCGATAATACGTGGTAAAAGTGACAGTACAGTCAAGAGCTCAGATCCCATGTATGAAAAGAGTGCATAAATATTATGTGTCATTAAAGCCACAGGTTCATCTCTTATGTTATAAAGGACAGACAAGTAAAGTTCCAGAATTAAATCAGTTCTACTCTAGTAATAAATGTGTATACCATATAAAGACATGTCATGTACTTGTATAAAGGACATACAAGTAAATTTCCAGATAAAGAAACTTCACATACTTGTATAAAAGGCAAACAAGTAAAATTCCAGAACAAATCAGTTTAAATCTGGTAATAAATGTGTTTACATAATCAGTTTTCATACAGAAATTGCAGTTTGCCAAGCACACCAGATCATATTACAGCCAGCTCAGCAAGCTGAGTTAACGACAGTACTGTATGCCATAAGACAGTATAGTAAAAATCAATTTAATTCCTTAGTGATAGTTTATGCAGTTACAGCTCTTACTATTTATCCAAGAAAATTGTAGATAGTAATGATAAATTATTGCATGATTCAGTAGTACTGAAAAGTTAAATGACATAGGTTCATAGTTTAGTTCATAGGTTCTTAGTTTAGTTCTAAGCTAACTGCCCTCGTGAGCCATTTTAAGCTTAGCCAATTATCCCTTGTGAGACTCAAACCCTGTACCTTGTGCTTGTAAGGCAAACACCTTAGCCATTGAGCCACCCTCCCAAGCTAAAGAAATTGCTATAGTGAGACAGTGGGTGGAGTTTCACTCACAGAGCAGTATGCTAGAATCTGAGGGTCATGAGAGTAAATGTAAAAAGTTCAACAGTTAAGATTAATTTTATATAGGTGCAGCAATGCACAATGTTATATTGCTACTTTAGTTTCATTTGAAGTTATGACAAGAAAAACAATGTCACTGTGGTTTCAGTTTAATTTAATAATAAAGTTACATCCTTTCCATGTCACTGTTGTACATTATCAGTTTGCTTACACACTTACAAGAGTTTATTAGCAGCAAATATTTATTTCATGCAGAAAAATGTAAATGTCAGGTCAACAAGCAGTGCTATCAGTTTATAACTGTTGAAGCTGCAAATGTTATTTTAACGACCTGATTCTAAATACAGTCAAGAACTTTAGCCACCCAACCTAGCATGAGAGATGAAAAGGAAAGGTTTAAAAGGCCTAACCATAAAAAGGACACTTAGACCTCAAAGCAAGTCTTCCAGTATCTCATTAGTCACTGGGACAATGCAGACTAAAATTTGGCAAGAGCTGTGGCGCAGAAGTCGACTGTCTATGTGTTTCAGTTATTTCTTCAATGTCTAAGTTAAAATGTATGAGTTAAAGCAAGTATGTATGTTTTCAGACAGTTATATAACAGTACTAGTTTTCAGTGTATGTTTTTATCTATGTTCAGACAATACTGACAAAAAAGTATTAATGGTTTATTTTCCAGAATATAACATTAACAGATTTCAGTTTATTTTATCTGCGTTCAGGTAACACTGTCAGCAAAGATATTCCTACTAGTTTAGATGTTCAGCATAAATATGTATCACATTTCAGTCAAGATTCAGAATATGATATTCATTCTCAGTTATGTGTTCAGTATAGTACATTTCAATCAAATTTCAGAATATAAAATTAATACTCAGTTACTTCACATTATTCAGTTAGTTTTAAGAGTAAAGTGACAGAATTATTTGTAACGTGTATTACATCATACATTTCTACTACATCATCCTTCACTTTATTCAGTCATTAGTTTTAAGGGTAAAGTGACAGAAATACACTATTCAGTCACTAGTTAAGGGTAAAGTGATAGAATTATTTGTAATAGGCTTATTACATCATACATTTCTACTACATCATCCTTCACTTTATTCAGTCGTTAGTTTTAAGGGTAAAGTGACAGAATTACATTATTCAGTCACTAGTTAAGGGTAAAGTGATAGAATTATTTGTAATAGGCTTATTACATCATACATTTCTACTACATTATCCTTCACTTTATTCAGTCGTTAGTTTTAAGGGTAAAGTGACAGAATTAAATTATTCAGTCACTAGTTAAGCGTAAAGTGATAAAATTATTTGTAATAGACTTATTACATCATGCATTTCTACTACATCATCCTTCACATTATTCAATCATTAGTTAAGGGTAAAGTGACGGCATTATTTATTACTAGATTATTAAGATAAGTTATCTAAAAAATAGGTAGTAGTAGTTTTTCAATACACTCAAGCATAACAGGGCTGGCTTAATTTGTTAATTTACAGATTACAGTACACTTTACTTATTGTACATTAGTCAGAAAATTAAAAGGACACTAACAGAAAATGCAAAGGCATAGATCTGAAGTACAGAAAGCTAGGCTTTAGTAAACTATTATAACTTGCAAATATTCATAGAATATTTCAGACACAAATTTAGGAGGCAGACATCTATTATGACACATAAAAGTTAAAAAGCTAATTAGCATTATTAGCAAATCTAGATAAGAATTTATAGACCGAAGTTAATACAGTATATAGCAATTATGCTTCAAGACCAGTTAAAGTTATGCCTTTGGTGCCAATTTCAATTAGTCTTCAGAAAATAGCCATCATGCTTGATAGGCTATACAATAAAAATTTAAAATGGATTAAACAGTACAATGTTTAAAGATTTAAATCTATAAACAACAGAAAAAGGTTTCATTTGCTATAACAGAGAGACATCATGGTACAAACCAGTTCATAAGGTAAAAATACATAGGCAATAGACAGTGTAATTGTACCATTACAGCATACAGAGATAGGGAAGAAAAATAGGCAGGGTTAACAGTTCATACTCTGTCTAACTTAACTGAAGACACAGAGACATGTTAAAGATGTGTATGGCATTTTCTCCATGCTGTTCTGGAACAGCAGAGTTAAAAGAATTACCTGGCCTAATCAGTTTTAGAAACTATATAATAAAAAACACTGTTTTTTCAGAATAATGTACAGGTTTTTGATATATCACACATACAACAGAACTTAGACTTAAAGACTCAAAAGACTATGGCTCTAGGTAATATGAAAATTAAATCAGAAAGTTAACAGACTTCAAGCCAACCAGAAATGACACCTAGTGGCCAAAATTAAAATTGCAAGTGTATTCACCAGATAAAGAAAAACAATTGCCCGGTTATAATTAAATCATAAAGTTAAAAGACTTCAACCAGGCCATACATTCTTAAGTGGCACTTAGTGGTCAAAGTAAAAAATTGTAAGTTTATTACACACCTGCAAATTATTAGTAAGGTGATGTAAAACCTGTATATTCAAACCAGATTACAGTATTAAGCTATACAGATTTAAGGTAACTACAAAAGCAAATCCCTGTAAAACTTTTGTCAGGGACCTCAAGGGGAGCTATTAGAGTTAGGGTATTCTTAGTGAATTCACTATAGTACATTAAGGTAGAATAAGGCCTGACAATAGAGTCAGACATGCATGCATTCAGTTTCAGAGAAAAACAGTTTATTAGAAAGGAAAGATAAGCAAGAGCGGTGCAGAAAATACAGACTGTTATTTTCTCAAGGAAAATATGTACATAGCAATGGAATGCTAGATAAAGAGGCACATGCAAGACCAGGCTTGGAAACAAATGCAATCAAGGCTAAAGAGACGTGTAAAGCCTTACAGGGTTTTGGTATTATTAAAATGTACTTCAAATACAGTTGGGGAAGTCAGTTCGGACTGACATACAGAAAAAATTAAATATCCAGCATTAAATGAATTAGAATGTAAGTTAGCTTTTGGACTTCAGCACAGGCACTAGAGCCTGAGTACAGAAATCAAGTCAAATAACCATACTATTCAGGAGGAAAATAGACTGTTTCAGTTAATATATTTCAGGGGAATCAGAATATACATGCAGAAACATTGGGTATATTTAGCAGAACTGTTATTACTAACCAGCATTCCAACAGACTGTTATTATTTATCAGCACTGTTAATGAAGACAGTATTCAGATATTGTGAACATCTAATAAAGCCTCATTAATGGAAGTAGAGTGTTTGCAGAATTCATTCTGAAAAGTATAAAAGACTTGGCCCATAAAGGAGAGACTGGCACCTGTTTAAGCACAAGTTTGGGTAATTAACAAATAAATAGTTTCATTCCAGTTGTTTCCGGTTAATTCCAGTATACTACAGTCTTATCAATACTTTCAGTCAGATTGAGGAGAATCACCTCCTCTTTCAAAGTTGCATGGAGCATCTTTCCAGGTGCAGGGGTAAGTACATAACTGTAGGTGCATTGCCACATATAGATGTCACAGCAGAACTTTTCCCTAAATTATAGTTATGTTGTGGTTATTGGTAGCACTCATTGTCTGTAGCGGTGCATACTCCTGGACACACCTGCACTGTCAATGCATATGAAGGCACTGACCCACACATGTGATCTGCAAGTGGTGAACACAATATCAGGGTAGGGAACAAATGCCTGGCTTGACCTGACCCTTACATAATGCCAGATGCCATGCCCTGCCACACAGCTAAGGATTTGGTCTTCTACCATGCTCTGCCACAGCCTTGACAGTCCTATACAAAGCAACAGTCCAATTTCACCATATTTTGCATGCACTGTCCCACACAAGGCCTATGGCAGTGTTACTTTTGCATGTCATGCACTGGACAAGCTACAGCTGTTTCTGCTTAGGATACTGAATTAGCTGCCATTGTCATGCTAGACTGGCATGGTCAACATGTATCACTGGAGCTTCTGTGCAGGTGGCCATGTCCACTGTGCTCTTCCTTGTCCCACTGCCAGAACACGTAGCCGTGGGGGCATCAGCTCACATCTTTCATGTCCCCCTACAATTTCCCAGTAGGTCACATGCATTGTACTTTCACATACTCACAAGGGACATGAGTAATATCTGTGATTTTAATGTCCCTTTGGAACTGTTTTGTAGTGTGCATGGTCAGACATACACTCCATGTTACCTACCAACAGTTTTGTATTTTTTTCCTGTTTATATACCTAATAGTCAAACATAGACCTGGATATCTTGTGTTTGTTGTTTCTCTCTATCTATTGGTATCCCTTTTTTATATATTTATTTGAGTCTTGTTTTATTTCTCTCCATTTATGTTGCTGTTTTTTTTCTAGCCACAGCTGTATCAGTGTTGTCATCGCACTACTGGCTTGCCCTGCCTTCTCTTTCTGGATCTCCAGCTGCCTCCAGGGATGCCTATTTGTGGGGTGATAAGGTCATCTAGTGGGGGGGTGACCTTGATGGCTCCATGGTCAACTCTGGTTGTGTCTCATGGGGGAGTGCTGCACTCCCTAGAGGCATGACCTGTATGTAGTTCACAGTAAGTTACCGTGCAGAAGTTGGAGGAGTTGATGATGGCAGTAGTGGACCAGCCACTTGAGAGTGGTCACCTGGAGAACATCCTCGTACAATTAGCAAAGTGGCACTGCTGATCATGCCAACAAAGGTTGGACACTGGAGGTGACATTCACAGAGGAGACTGACCTCTGGCTACTTGTTGCTCAGGGTAGGATGAAAGGGAGCCATCACCCCACCCAGTCCCTCATCCATGGTGTTCCCCTTCCATATGTTTCACTTCTTTTCCCTGTTTGTAGTCCATTTCTCCCCATCACTAAACATCCTCCCTCTGTCTGTACATGTTCATTGAGTTCCCTTCTTTTGTGTCAGCACCTTCCTTGTTTTTATCTTGTAATATATTTGTTTGCCTGCCCCTGCTACCATTCCTATACCTTCTTCTCGTCCTCCACCTTCCCCCTGCTTTCATCCCCCTTTCTTTAAAAAAGAAAAAAATGGGCACCTGCCCTACAAAAAGATAAATCTTTTCTTCCACACTTCCATACCACTTTTTCCTTCAGTGTGTGCATTCCTTTGCATGCTTTTCCCCCTTTTTGACTGTTCCATGCTCCTATTCCTGCCATGTATGAATAAAATTGATAGGGACTATGCTGGTTGGCCCTTATTAATGCTCTCAGCAGTTGTCTTAGTGGTGTGACATTGCATATGTGGATGCATATAGTAGAGTGCATGCTACATGTACATTACTGCGATTTGAGGGGCATGTGATCATAGTCACAGTATGCTTCCTCAATTTGCTGGCAGTGCTATTTTGCATAAAGGATATATTAAATAGTTCATTATCATGCTGCTATTTACTTTATAGGTTCATAGGTTGGTACTAGACTATCAGTCCTAAGGCCTATACAAGCCTAGCCAAACAATTCCCCAGATATTTCTTCCCACAATATTTACTTCCCTGGACCCCTGTCTAGCAGGGCGACTGACGTGATCCTGGGGTGAATTTCCTATCTCCCATCCAATCATCAAGGTTCCTTTTGAAGAGGACCAAGGAGGCACTCTGCTTGACATGTATGGGCAATCTATTCCAGAGTATGGGGAGTCTCTGGGTCAGGAACCTATCCCTCCAGCATGTTTTGTTCATTGTGATGACAAGGTTTAGATCCCTGGAGCATGTGGCTCTGAGGGATTGAAATTTCTTTAAGTGGAGCATGTCCAACAGCTCAGGGTTTGACATGGCCTTGTATGTTAAGCAGAGATCACCTCTGAGTAGACGATATGCCACAGAGTACAGCTAGAGTTTTTTTAGACGGTCAGCATAGGGCATCTGCTTTAGGCCTTTGATTCTTTTAGTGAGGTATTTCTGCGGCCTTTCCAGCTGTTGCAGATGTCTTGTGAGGTACATACCAAATGAGGCGTTGTACTCTATAATGGGTCTAATAAGGGATAAGTACAGTGGGACTATGACCACCTTTTTTCTGGATGAAAACCCCTTAGTGATGAGGTGTGCCACTTAGAAGGATTTCCTGACTGTTGTGGTGATGTGGTTATCGAAGGTGAGACCACTGTCCACCTGTGTCCCTAAGTTTCTCATCACACCTTCGGTGTTTTGTGTACTGCCACCTATGTGGTAATTCATGGGGTACATGTTTTTTCCCAAAGGGGATAACTATACATTTCTTGGCATTAAGCTTGAGCCCATGGCTCTGGCAGCAAACATCTGTTTCTGTAAGGCCCTTTTGTAGAATATCGACATCATTTGGGGATTCAATAATGGCTCTCAGTTTACAGTCGTCTGCGAACTTTGTTAGCCAGAGTCCCTTAGTGTTGGCCTGTACTTCAGAGAAGTAGATGCCAAACAAGAGCGGTCCCAGGACTGAACCCTGAGGTACTCCACTTGTCACTTGTCTGGAGCTGGATTTGGAGTTGGCTACTTATACATTCTGTGTTATTTTACATATTACATTGATAATTAGCTTGGAGCTGCATTGTGCCACTTAAACTGTTGGTGTTAGACATTGTGGAAATGCAAACAGTGTTTCTGAATCCCAGGTAGTTTCTTACAAACTGCTGCATGCTATTAGCAGATGGATAGCTGCATGGCTTACAAATAGGACATGGCAAGTATCATACAGCAACTGGGCAGGTGAAATTCTTGGTTACAGTCAGGGTATCCCACAGGGCTCTATCCTAGGCCCTTACTTGTTTAGATTGCATCTTTCAGACCTAACTTTTTCATCTGAGGTGTTCTACAGTCTGTATGCAGATGACCTGGAATTGGGTAAACCAATTACATGTGTTACAAATAAGGCATGTATGCAAAAGAACTTGACTAAATTGACCATTTGGGCACAGGAGATTGATATGCTGATAAATACATAAAAACCTAAGCATATGAGATTTGGGAGACATAAATCGAAAGGTGAATGTTTAATACAGCGTACAGTGACTGAAATAGCTTACTCATTTAAGGACCTGGGTATTAGGTAGGTCCAGCTATGAGTTTTTCTAATCATATCAACCAATTGGTTAGTGATAGTTATAAAACTATAGGTTATATAAAAAGATTTATAAAGTCTAGGAAATCAGAAATGATAAAGTCATTGTTTGTTAGTTACATTAGACCAAACTTGAGTATGGAATAACAATGTTCATAGGTTCATAGGTTCATACTAGGCTATCTATCCTCGGGCATTTATAAGCCTAGCCAGAGTGTGTTTTGCTTTCGCCACCCATTTTAAATTAATTTTGCTATGCCCTTTTTCGGGGTTAGTATACTGTGCCTCTGTCTAACAGTGACACAGAATTGATACCCGGGGTAAACCTACGATCTCTCATCCACTCATCAAGATTCCTCTTAAAGAGAGTCAATGAGGGACTCTACCTAACCTGGACTGGGATTTTATTCCAGAGTGAAGGGAGCCTCTGGGTTATGAATCTGTCCCTCCAGCATGTCATATTTATTTCAGTGCTGAGGTTCAAGTCTCTCGAGCACGTAGCTCGATGGGATTTGGATTTTCTGAGGTGCAGCATGTCCATTAATTCCGGGTTGGACATGGCTTTATACGTCGGGCACAGATCGCCTCTGAGCAGGCAGTATGCCACTGAGTAGAGCTGGGGTTTCTTTAACCGGGCAGCATATGGCATCTGTTTGAGCCCTTTGATCCTCTTGGTGAGGTACTTTTGGGGTCTTTCCATTTGCTGCAGGTGTCTGGTAAGGTACATCCCAAAAGGGGCATTGTACTCAATTATGGGCCTGATGAGGGATGAGTAAAGAGGCACAATGACCTCGCCTGATCTAGATGTGAATCCCTTCATGATTAGGTGGGCTATATAAAATGTTTTTCTAACCACTTTGGCCACGTGGTTGTCAGATGAGAGATTGCTATCAACTTGGGTCCCCAGGTCCCTAATTACTTATTCTGTACTTAATGGATTACCACCTATGTGGTAATTTGTGGGCACTTTGTTTTTGCCAAAGGGGATGACTATACTCTTTTTGGCATTTATCTTGAGGCCATGGCTCTGGCACCAGTTGTCTGTTTCTATGAGGCCTTTTTGGAGGATGCTTGTGTCGGCTGGAGAGTCGATTATGGCACCCAGTTTGCAGTCATCTGAGAACTTGGTCAGCCACAGTCCTTCCGTGTTGGCCTGTACCTCCGAGAAATATATACCGAACAAGAGAGGTCCCAGGACTGAGCCTTGTGGGGCACCACTTGTAACTGGTTTGGAGTCTGGCATGGCTCCAGCAATTCTAACCATGTGGGTTCTGTCCTTGAGCCAGTTTGCAACCCATCTAGTGACATAGGGGTTTATATTTAAGCTGGTGAGCTTATCTATAATGCCCGAGTGGGGTATTGTATCAAAGGCTTTTGCGAGGTCCAGGTAGGCTGTGTGGACCACCTTCCCCTCGTCAATGGCCTTGGTGACTGTTTCAAAGAAATCAACCAGGTTTAAGAGGCAGGATCTGCCCTTAACAAAGCCGAACTGGGTAGGATCCAGTGTCTGTAGGTCCCCAATATCTTTATTTATGAGGTCCATGATGATCCTTTCCATAGCTTTGCAGACCAAGCTAGTCAGGCTTATGGGGCGATAGTTTCCCGGATCCGTGTGTGGAATGTGGAAAACTTATAAGAAAACAAGCATGAGTAAAATGGAAAGAGTACAGCAGAACTATACCAAAGGCATCCATGGATGTGAAAATTTATTATGAAAGACTAAAATATCTGAACTTGTACAGTGTCTCATAGATATCTAAGAGGAGATCCTATTCAGGTATATATAGCATTTAGAAACAACTACCTCTGGGAAGGTTTGGGGTTATCAAACAGTACTAGAGAATCATCAGACAACCTATGTAGATGATTCTATGGGAATGAGAAGTATACTAATTGGTTCTCTGAGACAGCAGCTGATGCATGGACCAGACTACCAAATTATATCAAAGGAAGTACTAGTTTAAATATTTTAAGAAGCCTGTACACTTATTATGGGAACAAATATTTTGGTGTATTTGCAAGCTAGAATGGTATTGAAGCCTATGCTTGAAATATTTGCATGTATGTATGTCTTCTTCTTCTTCTTTCGGCTTTTTCCCAGTTAGGGGTCACCACAGTGGATCATCTGTCTGCTCATGATTGGCAGTGGAGTTTTACAGTGTCGAGTTGCCAGCCCGGCATCCAACCTTCCACAGAAGACACACACACACTCACACCTAGGGCTAATTTAGAGTGTCCAATCCACCTACTGCATGTCTTTGTGATGTGGGAGGAAACAGGAGCACCCGGAGGAAACCCACGCAACCACAGGGAGGACATGCAGACTCCGCACAGAAGGCAGCCCAGCTGAGAATTGAACCGGAGAACCTCTTTGCTGTGAGGCGGCAACGCTAACTGCTGCACCACTGTGACCACCCCAAATTAGCTGAAAATACAGATGACACTGGAGAAATCTGACACTGATACTTGCACTGTAGCCTGTATACCTTGAAAGATATTGGTATTTTTTTTATATCTTTACAAGTATTTCGGAAACAAGCATCTGGACAGGAACATTTTGTGCTCATATGAAAATTAAAGCCCATCTGGACAGGAACATTTTGTGCTCATATGAAAATTAAAGCCTGGCTGAACAAAACTCCTGCTTATTCTATGTACCTAGCTTGAGCAAATTTTAAAACTTGGTGCAACATGAAAATTTATGGAAAAATGAAAGCCTGGAAATTTTGCATCATAACTTATTATAATATGTTAAACACTCTCCTGGAATTGTACTGGAATTGTATATCCTTGTTATGATTTGGGTGGGGGGGGTTGTCCCAGTGAATCTTAAAGCTGTGTGGTCTGGAGCTTTATGCTTTTGGCAGGGTCACCCTTGGCAAATGTATCTGAGAAGACAGGCCAGGCAAGTTTTGATTCATAAAGCTGTCCATAAAATGTGACCCCCTCGATGGTTCAATTAATTAATCCATCTGCCTTGAACATGGATACTCATGCCTGGTGCCAGAGTTATTGTTGGTTGTGGTGCTTGGCTAGGTAACCCACATAGCCTTGATGGACATAGTCCATGATCCATATGTGGAGCTGATTTGTGGGATCACCACCTACAAGTTGAATGGGCATCATGTGCAGTGTCAGTCAGGTGGCAACTAGGAGTAGAACAGATTATGACAGGCCTTCAGCAATTCATACTGGCTGTTGGGGCATAGAATTTCTCTTCACTGCTGGTGAAGGTGCTGGGTATTAAACATAAGTTTGAAGTTATCAGTTGTACTTACTGTAGTTGCTCTTGCCTGTATACACAGTATTGATTCTGCAACCAGGCTTCTCAAGTGGGCTGATCCTTGTCAGAATATGGAGTCGACCCTTAGAAAGGATCTTGGCAGATATGGGAATATTTCTAAGTCAATAGCTATATGTTGAGCAGCTGGAATTCATATGATTGAAAGGGTTGCCTGAATGTGACTACAGGGTGCAGAAAGAAAGGCTTTCTCTTTTGTTTATGTATCTAACAGCTGTTTAGAGTATTTAGCTTTCTTAGAAATCATGTGGTGTAGTGCTTAGTAGTACACTTTCTACTGATGCTGTAGTTTTACTGGGGATTTCATTGCTTACATGAGGAATGATAGAAATGCTTAGAAGGGCATGATTACTGGAGGAACAGCTCAGTCTGATGTGAACCTAAATGTTGAATTGTGTTTAAACTTCTGTGCTAGTCATAGATTAATAATAAAACATGATGCATAAGTATGCTCATAAGTATATCCAATAATAGACAATTTTGAGCCATGGGTTGACTGACTTTGTAGTCCTATCATTGAACCTGATGCCATATATTCTGGGAGCATGAGCTATGTGATTTGGTGAGCTGTCAGCTGCTCACCGCATGATGTTGAGTTAGGTCAGATGTCTGTAACTGTGGTTGGATAGAACAAAGAAATTCAGGTGTGTAGTGAGGGTGTCTCAGAGATGCCTAGTTGCTGCTTTGCTATGGGATGAGTTGAGTTCTATTCTCAGGAAGAGGCTCATCGATATACCTTAGGGTGTTTGTGATATGCAGTGCTAGTGGGGAAGTTTTGTGGGTTTTCCTAACAAGTACAGACAATCAGGGAAAGTGGTAGATGCAGCAGTTGCTGAAACAAAGACCTCAGTGTTGGAAGAGTTTGCCAACTTCATGAGGAATGACTTTTGGATGGCCTTAGTGGCATTCTAGCAAACCATCTGACAACTTAAGAGGGAAGGTTGGATTTGTCAAGGCTATTCTTGGTAAGGATGGAACAATACATGATGTCTGCTGGGAATATTGTCAAGTGGTGGAAAGAAAGCCTTAAGAAACTCTTCGATCTTGTGGATATGCCATCCTTTGAGAAGGCATAGCAGAAGACCAGACCCAACTGTTGAGGCTGAATTCATTTCTATAGGTGACTCCACTGTGAAGATTAAATGCTTCCATTGTGGGAGGGCTGTGAGAGCGGATGAAATCTGGCTGGAAACACTGGGCATTGTTGGGGGTTATGAGTATGTGAGAGGCTGGAATTGGACTGGCAAAGTGGAGTAGTTATCCCCATTTTCAAAATGGGGTATGTAAGAGTGTGTTCTAGTTACAGAAGGGTCTTGTTTCTCAGTCTATATGGAAAACCAGTGCCAGTGAGCTGGAAAAGCGTCATTGTCCAGTTGTCAAGTCTGTGTTTAAGGAGGAGGAATACAGCTAACTTTGTCCTTGCACAGAAACTAGAAGAGTTGTTTTCATATGTTTTATGGTCCCAGTGAGAGTATATGATCATGTTACTGGAATATGCTAAGGAAAGTACTGCAACAGTATGCAGCCCAGGGCCCCTGCATTATGCCATTCAGTATATATCTTTAAGGGGTGAGAACTGAGTCAGCATTGTCAGTGTTGTCAAGTATTTTCATTGTGAGCATAGGGCTTCACCAAGGGTGTGTTATACAAGTTATCCTGCTAAGGACTGAACAACCTGCCAGCTTCCAAAGCACCTTCCACACTCCCAAACCATTAGGCAGCTTAAGCAGAGATGAATAAAAAATACAGGTTTGGATGCCAAGCTCTTTAGAAATTTCCTGCTGCCAAAGAATGCTCCTAATGCGGGATGTTAAGTTGTCTATCTCGCCTTCATTCTTGCTGGATGGGTTCGGAGATGACCTCGCCCGACTCGCCACTCTAAAAGCTCGAGAGTTGGTTCCACTGGCTCGAGGCTGCCCCTATATCCCACAATGCTAGGCGTGAATTACCTCAGATCTCGTTTGCTGCTACAGCGATCGAGGTGTTTTCTACCGGCTCCAGGTCAGTTTTAATTAGATTAGTCTAATAACTATCTAAACTTCCCTTAGCTTAGTTTTTTCCCTTTCTACCTTTAGTGTAGTGGATATTTTATCCTTTCTACCCCTTTTCAGCCCCTTCTTCAATAACTAATAAGTTCTTTCCCTAGGCCTTCGGGCCCTTCCATCCCTTACAGTGTGTGTATGTGTTTTTGGTAGGGGTTTATACCTATAACCTTTCAGAAGTTTTGATTTAAGTTATTTAACTTAATATTTCTGACAGTGTAATCGGTGTGTGTGTGTTTTTTGTGTGTGGTTACACTTCGGTTCCTTAAAAATGTCCAAGGATTCTAAGGTCTCAGGCTTCAAGAAGTGTGACTCGTGCTGTCAGAAAATGTCTCTGACAGACGGTCACACTTCTTGTGTGTACTGCCTGGGACCTTTACACCTGCAGGACTCTTGTGCTGTATGCCATGGCTTCAGCCCTAGAGTCCTGCAGGAAAGGAAAAACAAACTCATACTAAGGGGTTTGCTTAAGCCTGAAGGTTCCCTATCTGCTACCTCGGGAAAACCTTCCAAGGCTTCTAAGACCTCGACTCCAGCTTCTGAGTTGAGGCCTAAGGCTTCGAAGTCTGCTACTGCATCGGCTCTGGCTGGAGCCGATGAGTCCTTCACTGCAGCTTCTGTGGTTCCCTCAGCTCCGGCTGGAGCCGAGGTATTGGAGATTCCTGGGTCGGCTCCGATCAGACCATCGGAGCCGACATCTAGAAAGAGGTCGAGGTCACCATCCCTTGGCTCCGTTCATTCGGCTCCAGCGTCTCCCTTGCTGTCTGAACGGAGCCACAGATCTCACTCCTCCAGGTCATCGAGGCTCTCGGATCATGACCTCCAGAGGGTAGTGAGTCAACTTCTAAAGTCCGAGGCACTGGCCCAAATGCTTCAGAGCCTGACTCATCAGTCGATGCCTCAAACTATTCCCATAAATATTCCTCCTCCGACTCCTTTGAGCTCGAGCCGGGCGCTCGAACCGAGACTGTGTTAGCGCCGGAGCCGATGCATTCGTCTTCGCCCGTCGGCTCCGATTTCTTCCTTTGAAGAATCTCGGCGCCGGACTTCCCTCATCGGCTCCGAGGGGGTGAGTGGCATCGGACCCTTGTCCGACCCCCCTCTCCCTCTCGGTGCTTCGGCGCTGGTGAGTTCGGCTCCGACATCGGCCTCGGAGCCATCTCTGTTGGTGCCGAGGGAGGTTATCAGCTTCTCGGAGCGGGTACCTCAGGCTCTGCCTGACAGGGTGCATTCGAGGTCATGCGGAGTGTGTTGGAACCTTGTTCAACTCCACAGTCGGCTCCGTAGGCTCCTCCCTCTTCGGTGCCTCAGGTTATGTCTACTCACTCCCTCATCCCAGACCGCAGAGAGCCAGCTCCTCAAGAATCCCCTATGGGGATCTCATCCTCTTCCGAGGCCTCCCCTGAATTGGCAGGGGAGCCCCCTAGGAAGAGAAAGTGTAAGAGGAAGCACATAGACTCACCTGAGTCTGTCACCTCTGACACAGATTTAGAGGATTCCGAGGGTTCCCCCCGTTCCCCTTCTGAAGATGTCTCCTTTGCAGACATTCTAGAGATCCTGAAACAGAGGGGAAATTGGCCAGCCCTTAACCCTTCGGAGGATGAATCTGTGTATCTTGAGGTGTTTGGCTCTCGCCTTCCACCTCCTGGGTGTCCCCCTTGATCCCCTCATGTAGGTGGTGGCAAAGAAAGCCTGGACGGCTCCTGACTCAGTGGACCCTACCCCAGGAGACCTTCTAAATTTATAACAGCACCAACTGACAAACAATTTCTAACCAAAGGTGTTTCTGTGGATGCTATGGTGGTAGCTGCTGCCACCAAGAAGGAACTAGCTGATCCTTCAGTGCCTGTCCATCCCCCTAACAAAGAATCTAGGTCTATGGACAGGTATGGGAAGCGGATGTTTTCGTCAGCGACCTTTGCAATGCGTTCGCTGAACTACCTATGCCATTTCACCCGTCTCCAGAGAGACTTGATCAAGGAAGCGAGTGAGATGTTGAAGGATCCTACAGCTGCAGATTTTCAGGACAAAATGAACACCCAGCTGACTACCCTGAATTCGATAGCTAACTCCTCCATGCGCCTCCTCTCATATGCGGCTGATGGAGCGAGTAGAGCCGCAGGGATAGGTGTCGCCTTACGCCGGCATGCCTGGATGCGTCTATGCAATTTTGCGGACCCCTTTAAAACATCTTTCACTAATTCCCCGTTTGATGGATCATCTCTTTGGTCCTCAAGTGAAAGAAACCTTGACTAGGTGCGAGACGGATGGCAAAACTCTCTCTGCCGTCGGAGTCCGTTTTTCTACTCCTTCTAGACCTTACCTCAAAGGCCAGAAAAGTGGAAAAATGTGGTTCCGCAAACAATCACAAGGGAATTTGCCTGACGCACAGAGTCGGTTCCCATCCAGAGGCAGAGGAGGGAACAATAATGGTAGACGTCACCCCAGAGGCAGAGGGGGTTCGCAGAACCAGGGCAATCGAGAAACCTTTTCCGATAAGCCCTTTCAGCATCCCTGAGGTGTTGCCCGACTGTCCACCTTCGGAGGCAGTCGGGGGAAGATTGTCACTGTACCCAGAAGCCTGGCTATCCCTGACTCAAGACAAGTGGGTACAGTCCATCATTTCCGAAGGCTATTCCATTCCCTTCGTTCGCATTCCAAACCAATCAAAAATCCCTTCCAGATGTTCCACCCGCTCAAAGGGATCTTGCAGCTTTGGAAATTTCAAAGCTGCTTGCAAAAGAGCAATTCAGCCAGTTCCAGCAGACCAGCAAGGATCCGGAATCTACTCCAGGTTCTTTTTAGTTCCAAAGAAAACAGGGGACTGGAGACCAATTTTGGATCTCAGTATCTTGAACAAGTCAGTCAAGAAAACAAGATTTCGGATGGTCACGCTGCAGTCCATCCTTCCCCTATTGGGAAAGAGAAACTGGATGTGCTCTATAGACCTTCAGGATGCGTACTATCACATAAAAATGAACAGACGCCCAGAAGATTCCTCCGCTTCAGGCTGGGAACCAGTCATTTTCAATTCAGGGCCCTGCCCTTTGGTCTCACCACTGCCCCCGGTGTTTACCAAATGCATGGCAGTGGTAGCTTCTCACCTGAGACGCCAAGGATTCCAGGTGTTTCCATATTTGGACGACTGGCTCCTCACAGCTCCCACCAAGCATCTTCTTCTAATGGCCAGGGACTACACCTTTCGCATTTGTCAAAATTTAGGCATTTCAATAAATTGCGAAAAGTCTGTTTTGTCGCCTTGTCGTACTATTACCTTCATAGGCGCAAATCTAGACACAGTCAACATGTCTGCGAGACTAACAGATCAGAGAATAACAGACATACACAAACTGGTCTCGCCTCTTCAGCAGCAACAGAATCAAAGCCAGGTTAGTTCTGAAAGTGTTGGGGATTATGGCGGCTGCCATACCTCTGCTTCCATTAGCCAGATTCCACATGAGAATCCTTCAATGGATGCTCTTCACACAATGGTCATACCAGCAACTTCCGATGTCCCACACCATTATGATTACGCAAACATGCAGAAATCATCTTCTGTGGTGGATGTCTTCCCCTCAGCTCTTCTTGGGAAGACCCTTTGTTCCTTCCGCTCCGGTTGCTACTCTGACAACGGACGCCTCCCTGGTAGGGTGGGGGGGGGGCATTATCAGGGCAGAACTGTCCAGGGCACATGGCAACCAGACGAATGCCACTTGCACATAAATGTTCTAGAGATGAGAGCAGTGCTTTTAGCGTTGCAAGCCCTTCAAGACTCTCTTCCCTTGGGAACGATAGCAATCCAGACGGACAATATGTCTGTAGTGTGGTATATCAACAAACAAGGCGGAACCAGGTCCTACCCCCTGTGTCGAGAAGCACTCAGACTGTGGAAATGGGCGATTTCTTCTCAGCGGTTTCTGATAGCAACGCACATCCCCGGGAAGTCCAATCAAATCGCGGACAAGTTGAGCAGAGCTATCCTCATGCCTCACGAGTGGTCTCTGAAAGACTCTGTTGTGAGAGAAATTTTTCTCAAGTGGGGTCAGCCTTGCTGCGACCTTTTTGCTACTCCCCAAAACAGCAAGTGCAGAGATTATTTCACCCTGTTCCCTTTACCAGGCCAGCCCAGCAGAGACGCGCTAGTCCAAGTTTGGCCCCGGGGACTTCTGTATGCATTTCCTCCCTTCCCACTAATCTCTCAAGTGATACAGAAAGCTATTTCCAGAAGGCCTCGTTGATCCTCATTGCTCCTTACTGGCCTCGACAGGTTTGGTTCCCCTTTCTACATCATTTTCTGTTGAGCGACCTTGGCATCTGGACCTAGTTCCAGATCTTTTGATCCATCAGTCGGGTCAGTTTCATCGCTCCCTTCCCTCTCTGAACCTCACTGCTTGGTTCCTCCAATTCCAACCTTAGCCAGGCTTCCTCAAATATCTCACTCTGTTCGAGATATTTTGATAGCTTCCCATAAATCTTCCACTCGAAAGATTTATTTGAGTAAGTGGAAACGTTTCGCCTATTGGGCTCAAGGAAGGGACATAGATCCTTTCACTGCTTCCATCCAAATGGTCCTTGATTTTCTAGCTGAACTCTTCCATGCAGGTTCATCTCCTTCTACTCTTAAAGTTCAATTGGCAGCTATTTCTAACTTTCATGTGGGCATTTCAGAGTCTGCCATAATGTCCCACAAGCTTTGCAAAGCCTTTTTGAAGGGAGTTTTTCTACTCAGACCTCCTATAAGAAATCCTCCTCCTCCTTGGGACCTAAATTTAGTTCTTAGTTCTTTGATTCTTCCCCCTTCGAACCTGCAGCCTCCTGTTCTTTAAAATTGCTATCATGGAAGACTCTCTTTCTGGTAGCTATTACTTCAGCTAGAAGAGTTTCAGAACTTCATGCACTCAGCTGTCGACCTCCTTATCTGTTGTTCCATAAGGACAGGGTATCTTTACGAACCAACCCGTCCTTTTTACCTAAGATAGCCTCAGCGTCTAACCTAAATCAAAGCATTGACCTCCCTGTGTTTTTTCCAGAATATTCTAATAGGTCTGAACAAAAATTGCATTGGCTAGATGTTCATCGTCAGTTAAGGTACTATTTGGATAGAACTAAACAATTCAGAAAATCTGACCAGCTGTTTGTCTCTTATGCAGAAGGCAGAAAGGGACTTTCAGTTTCAAAGGTATCATTATCTAGATGGCTAACATCTCTGATTTCCCTTGCTTATGAAATTGGACACCAAAAGCTGCTAACAAACCTAAAGCCCATTCCACCAGAGCTTTGGCTACTTCTATAGCCTTCCAAGACAGACTGCCTATTGACACCATTTGTGCAGCGCCTACTTGGGCTACTCCTCACACTTTCATTTCTCATTATAAGTTGAATTTAGCTTCTAGGCATAGAGCTAACTTTGGTTCCACTGTTCTCAAGAGTCTGTTCCGTTAGGCCACCCGGGACAAGGTGCTAGGGACGCAGTCTCATCCAGCAAGAATGAAGGCGAGATAGACAACTTAACATATAGAAGTTATGTTCTTACCATAACGTTCCATGTTAGTTGTCTTCTTCGCTTCTTTCTTAAGGCCCCACCCTCCTTCCCCCTGGCCTGGACAGACCTAGAGGAGTTTGATTGTGACCTCTCTTTCTACCACCTCTTTGCGATAGGTATATGCTCTGCTGTGCATATTTTCCTAGATCAGGCTTAGGTCACCCTTCTCTTTCCCTTTGTTTATAGAGGTGGACTCTTTCCAGTTTTTCCTGGTTGTATTATTAGCTGGGCCTAGCTCACAAACGAGATCTGAGGTAATTCACGCCTAGCATTGTGGGATATAGGGGCAGCCTCGAGCCGGTGGAACCAACTCTCGAGCTTTTAGAGTGGCCGAGTCGGAGCCGAGGTCGGCTCCGAACCCATCCAGCAAGAAAGAAGGCGAGAAGAAGACAACTAACATGGAACGTTATGGTAAGAACATAACTTCTATTTTTCGACATTCGACAGTTGTTTAATGCTGTTCTATTGCTAGGCATATAAGCTCCACTCAAGGAAAAAAAACTTCTACTTTACTTTTCTTCTGACAGGAACTATACTTTTTTCTGTAAAATAATCATTTAAAGCTAGGAAAATATTTTGTATTGATTGTCGTGTGACTTTTAATTACTGTTAAATGGGACTGTCACTTTATTTTTTTTTACTTTTATGGTAAAATGTTGTTGAAATGTATTTAAAACCCATCTCACTTTTCTTCTACTGTTTTGCCATCCACTACTGCTAGGCTTCCCTGAGAGTCAAGTATCTTTTCAGCTTACCCATGGAACAACATAACAGTTCCTCTGTTCTTCCTTCTTCCAGCCACAAAATGACATAAATTAATATGTACCCTTTGCCACCACAGCAGACTGCTAAAGTGCTTTGCCTGCAGATGGGTGACTGCTGTGGCCATTACTGGCTTCTCAGACCATTCATGTGTTTTTTCTGACTACCTCTGATGCATTTCCATGCCATCATAGAACAGGGGTTAGACGCTGACTCTGCAGCTATTGGAATGTCCTAAGTGGACTAAGTGGAGCCACTGTTGTCAGTCCTAGGGAATGGGCAGACAACACCACTCTGCCTAACAGAATGCTATCCCTAGGGAGGTTTTTCCTGGCAAAAGTGGGTCTACTTCAGCAATTCCTGTCAAAAAGAAGCAAAACTTTAGACATATTTATTCTCATGTGTCAGTCATTTTGGATAGACGTGATGTACTGGGCTTTTCTCAGGATTTAGTTTGGACTCTTGACCATTCCAATGTGTTTCTTGTAAAAAGAAAACAGATTTTTTATTTTCTTAAGAGGTTTAAGTTTTTGAATCTCAAAATGATTGTGAAAGGACAGATTCTGTTTTGTTCTCTGAGTCCGAGAAGAATGTGACTTCAGGCAGTCCTTTTGAAAGTTTATCTATGAAATTATTTCCAGAATGAATCATTTGTTTCAGTGGGAACATAATGATATTCCACCAGTGCCGTCTTAATGTATGGTCCCACTGGGCACTTGCACAGGGGCCCTGTGAGCATAGGGGCCCCATGCTAATCTATGTATGTTGTGACTTGCTGTCAATAAATAAATACTACACAGTAACACAAAAACCCAGGAGACTGTCTGCTAAAATATCTAAGAACACCAAAAAGTACAAGCACACTTCAAGGAGCACACCAAACGATATAGCATGAACCACTGCTTTTATTCACCACTTAAAACATGAACGCTAACAATGTACAACATGCGTTTTCATCCTGCAAGGCAAAGATTTCATCAGGTAAATCAACATATATACTCATGTATAACCCAAGTCACTTGGGACTTAAATGAGTACATATTAATGAACGGATTTTACTTGTTGATTTATCTGATGAAGTCTTTGCCTTGCAGGGAGAAAATGCATGTTGTTCATGTTTTAAGTGGTGAATAAAAGCAGTGGTTCATGTTATATTTGGTGTGCTCCTTGAAGTGTGCTTATACTTTTTGAAATACTACACAATACTAAATTATAAATATTTGAAGAATTATGAAAATTATAAATATTAGAAAGCATTGTACAGTAGAGAGTTGATCATCCGAAATGTCAATTTTCTGAACACAGCCTTACTAAAATGTCAATTATTCGAATGCAACATCAGCCTTCCTAAAAGGTGTGTGTGTGTGTGTGTGTGTGTGTGTGTGTGTGTGTGTGTGTGTGTGTGTGTGTGTAAAATGCCCCAATTAGGGATAACCTGGGATTAGTGTTACTTTGCTCAGCCTCAAACCCTATACCTGAATTCTCTACCCTACCACCACTTGTGTTTTAAGGAGTTGAATGCATACCTCTCAACTGTCCAGATTTTCACAGAATGTATTTAATTTTTGGCTCATACTTTCTCTGTTTCTTTTAAAACAATATGTTTTTTAGTGTTTAAACACTGATTTTGTTGGAAGTATCAGTAAATATATGTTTAATTTTTATCTGCCATTTTCAATTTTAATCCTGTGAGTGGTCGTGTAGGTAGGGGCCCCAGTCTACTGCTTTGCCCGGGGGCCAGTAATGCTGTTAAGACGGTCCTGTATTCCATAGTCCATGAAAAAGCATTATAATTTATCACAACTGGAATTTCCTGACCCTACCCCCAATTCGTCTTGTTCTTTCATCATTGGCAATTTTTTTTGTCACAGCCTGAAACTTGTCTGATAAGCTAGTCTGCTGCCTCTTAGAAGGCAGGTTGTATAAAGTTCCTTAATTTTTGTATACATTCAATTTTTGTATACATTCATCTCAGATCAGACCCAGCTGCTGCTGCTAACCATTTGACTAATACCAATCCCTGTCTGGGGGATTCTTCTGCAACATTTTTTTTAGCATGCTTATCTGTCAACATCATATGTTAAAGTTTATGCTTGCTTCCTTTGAGAACATGAAGAATATTATGGCATCTATTTTTTCATCTGAAGAAAAATCTGATCTGATGTTGTCATTTTCATCCATTCCTCAACGAATGGGTATGGATCCGATCCTTGGATCTGACATGGCCACTTTCTTTAGATTCTACGATCCAACTCTCGAGCTATTCCCTTACCTATAACACCCCTGACTACTGTGTTACCTCAGATCTCATTTGCTGCTCTAAGGTTTGTTTGGGACTGTGATCTCTCGAGCTCGTTGTGGGTTTAGTGAGTGTTCAGTTAATATTTTTTGCCTTTATAATCTAATTGCTTATATAGTGTTCTGATTCTCCTTTACTTCATTCTGTTCTTCCTAGCTACCAACGAATTTTTCTCTGTACTCTTTGTTACAATTGTTGAGAATTTTTTTTCTTCTTCCCTTACCTCATTTTGATATATTCTGTTTATATACCATTATTGGTATATTTCCTTTCGGCTGTTTAAATTAAAAAAAAAAAAAAACTTTCTTCTCTTCTTGGTAGATAGTTTTCTGACTCATTTTGTTTGCAAGCTTACTGGTTTCAAAAAATGCACTTCCTGTGTGCAAACATTCTCCATCTCTGATGCCCCCAGGGAGTGTGTCTATTATCTAGGCCCGACACATTTGGACACCTCCTGCTCCATCTGTGCTTCTTTTAATTCCAGGGCCATTAGTGATATGAAGAAAAACTTGTTCTCAAAGGCCTCCTCCAGCTTCTGCACTTGCATTTGTTACTTCTTCATTAGAGGCTCAAACCCTGTCTCATGAATCAAAGAAGTCCAGGGAGCACTGTAAACGGTCCCCAGTGTGGTCCCTGCAATCAGTGTTCCTTCAAAGCCACCCAAAAAAAATTCTAAAAATTTGGATTCAAAGTCTTCAGATCCAATGCCTGCTGTTACAAATCTCTTGTGTCCATAGACCAAGGTTTTCCCCAGAGCCAATATCCCCGAAATTGAAGTCTCCATTCCTTCAGGAGACCCCTAAAAAGTCTTCCAGTTCACCTTCTACTTCTTCCTTCATTAGGTCCTCCTGAATTCTTTCTGAGGTAGAGGTGGCAAGGAAGATGAGAAAATTCCTCAGAACACAGATCCAGATGAGGGTCTTGCAGGCTCCGTCTCTCATCAGATCTGTGAGCCTTTAACCTTCTTTCCAGCTTGTTGTTACTCCTTCTCCAATCCGACCTATTATTTTGGAGCCCTCAGATTCGAGGTGTCCGAGAGTCAAACCATCAGATCTGAAGACCACTTCCCTGATCCAATCAGCTCCTATCCTACCTCCTTCCATCTTCGAGGTAGTGGAGAGGATTTTCTCTCACCCCAATGCAGTTTCAACTCTTATGCCTTCAGATCTAATCCTTGTTCCCTCGTCGGATCCTGTGTATGAGTCTACTCATCCTATACCTTAGGGACAGCCAGCCCATATCAGTTTCCAAGCACCCCCCCCCGGTGAACTCTCTGCTTTTTCTGACACTTCTCCAGAATACCTCACTGAAGAGGTTCCTCAGAAGAAAACATGCAAGAGGAGACACTTGGATTCCCTGTAGGATTTTGTCACAGAAGGCACCAATTTTGATGAAGTGGAAGGGTCCCCTAGATCTCCACCTGAAGATATCGTGTTTGGAGATATCTTAGAGATCCTTTACCAGAAAGGTGGTTGGTCTTCCCAAACCCCTCCCCAGGAAGAATTGGTACTCTTGGAAGCCTTTCATTCTGAGCCATCTAAGGCTTGGGTTACTTCCCTGTGGATGAACTTATAGACCTAGTCTCGTGCAAAGCATGGAAGGAACCAGACTCCATGGAGCCAATCGCCAAATGCTCGGTCAAAATTTTGAGCGCCCCCTCCATCAGACAACAATGGACCAAGCAAATCCCTGTGGATGCCATGACTGTTGTGGCAGCCACCAAAAAGGAGCTGTCCGAAGAGAGCTGCACTGTCCATCCCCCTAATAGGGAGTCAAGGAAGTTGGACAGGTTTAGAAAGTGAGTGTGTACTTCAGCAATTATTGCCTCAGGGTCGCTGAATTACCTGGCACATTTCACTAGGTTACAGAGGGACTTATTTAAGGAACTCTCTAACTCTACCCCTGGGTCCATGTCTTGGACCATTGTCTCAGGGTTGCTGAATTACCTGGCACATTTCACTAGGTTACAGAGGGACTTATTTAAGGAACTCTCTAACTCTACCCCTGGGTCCATGTCTGCAGAGGAACAAAAGTGCTTTTCCTCATAACCGGCCACTCTGAAATCCATTACTAAATGTCCATGAGCTTAATTTTGCATGCAACCAGAGGTTCCTCACTGGTGGCCAGTTCAGGCATAGCCATTAGGAGACATGCCTCAATGCAGTTTTGCAGAGCCCTTCAAGGCAGCATTCATCAACACTCCTTTTGATGGATAGTTTTTGTTTAGGCCGACCATTAAAGAGACACTTTCCCTCAGTGAACAAGAGGGAAAGACTTTGTCTGCCATGGGAATCTGTTTTTCTACCCTGCAGAAACCTTTCAACACAGTGGTAAAAAGATGTGGTTCTGGAAATCTCAAGGACATTTCCAAGGGTCATGTGGAGACTTTTCCCCCAGAGACAGAGGAGGAAACAGCTACAACAGAAGACACACCCATATGGCAGAGGGGGTCCACAGAGTCATGTGTCTTGAGATTCTTTCTCGGACATATCCTTTCAGCACTCCTGAAAGGTTGCCCAACTGTCCCTTTCAGGAGGCAGTTGGGGGGTGCTTGTCCTTGCTCCTAAAAGTCTCAATGGCTATCACAGAAGATTCATGGGTGCAAAGGATCATATCCAAAGGATACTTCATTCCCTTTTTACAAGTTCTCCAAAAGAAAAGAACATGTCTTCCCAATGTTCCACCCAATCAAAGGGAGTTAGCAGCTCTAGAGATTCAAAAGTTGCTAGACAAAAGAGTTATCCAAGAGGTCCCCACACACCAAATAGGATTTGGAATGTACTCAAGGTTATTTTTAGTGCCCAAGGGAATAGGAGACCTGAGGCCCATTTTGGATCTCGGTTATCTGAATTAGTTAGTAAAGAATTTCAAATTTTGGATGGTCATGGTTCAGTCCATTCTACCTGTCCTACAGAAGGATAACTGGATGCGCTGTACTGATCTTCAAGACATGTACTATCACATCAAAATGAACAGGTGCTCTTGAAGATACGTACACTTCCAGCTGGAAGTCAGTCATTATCAGTTCAGAACCCTGCCTTTCAGTCTCATCATAGGCTCCAGGGTGTTCACCAAATGCATGGCAGTGGTAGCAGCTCATCTAAGACTGCTCGGATTCAGATTATTTCCTTACTTAGATGATTGTCTCCTTACTGCACCAACCAAGCATCTTCTGGAAAGAGCCAGGGATTTTATACTCTAGTTATCCCACTCTCTGGGAATTACAATCAGACTGACCAAGTTATAATTTCAACCAGTTCAAGTCGTGGAGTTTATAGGGGCTCGTCTGGATGCAGTCAATTGTCTAACTCTTCTGCCTTGAAACAGAGTTCAGTCAGTGGTAAATATGATCTTCCACAAATGGGGTCTACCGTGCTGTGCTGTGATCTAGTCACCTCTCCCCTCAGCAACAAATGCAGTGGGTTCTTTGCCCTAATTTCCCCTCAGGGACATTCACAGAGATATGCTCTAGTCCTTGTTTGGCCATCTGGTCTCCTTTATGCTTACTGTCCCCTGCTCTAATACCCAAGTTTCTTCAGAAAGCACTCCGGATGAAGAGCAGAGTAATTCTTATTGCCCCTACTGGCCTCAGCAAGTGTGGTTTCCCTTCCTATGGTCTCACCTAGTATTTCCTCCTTGGACACTGGATCCCAGTCCATACCTCCTGTCACGCCAGTCAGGGATGACTCATCCAGATATTGCAACCCTCAAGTTGACTGCATGGTTTTGCCATTTCCAATGATGGCTAAACATTCCAGGCTTTCTTCCCCAATTTGCAGAATTCTTGTCTCATCCCACAAACCTTCAGCTATGAAGATTTACAAGAGCAAGTAGAAGAAGTTTTCTTTTTGGGCTCAACAGAGAGTTGGATACTTTCACTGCTCCACTCCCAGCTATTTTACATTTCCTTGCCTCCATCTTTCATGGTGAAGCAAGCTTTTCCACTTTTAAAGTTCAGTTAGCAGCCATCTCCAGTTATCACATAGGTGATAATACTTCTCCTCTGGCTTCATTTAGGTTATGTAAGGCCTTTCTTAAAGGTACCTTTTTAATGAGACCTCCAATTAGGGACCCTACTCCACCTTGGGATCTGGCTCTGGTATTGTAGACTTTGGTGCTTCCACCTTTTGAATCTACAGCTAAAGCAGACCTTAAGTTTCTGTCTTGGAAAATGGTCTTTCTGGAGTTTGTAATTTCAACAAGAGTATCTGAACTCCAAGCACTCTATTCAAAGTCAACATATTTGATTTTTCACAAAGATAGAGTTACCTTACTTACTAACCCCTCATTTCTGCCAAACGTTGCCTCTGAAACAAATATCAACCGAGTGATCAATTTACCAGTTTTCTTCCCTAAATTTGACAGTAAAGGAGAATATACCCTTCATCTTTTAGATGTATATAGACTACTACTCTGTTACCTTTACATGACTAAGGAATTCAGAAAAACTGATCAGCTGTTTGTCTCCTTTTCTAGTACTAAGATGGGAAGAGTAACCTCAAAAACTACTCTAGCCAAATGGACAAGAGATTGTATTTCCTATGTTTATTCTTTGAGAAGTTTAACCTTGCCAAGACAACCAAAAGCTCATTGGTTACATCAGCTGCCTTTTTAGCTAGGACCTCCATTGATGATATTTGTGCAGCTGCCATATGGTCTAATGCTCATACTTTTATTTCTCATCATAAATTGGATATCATCTCCACAAACAGAGCTGCATTTGGTTCTGTGGTTCTCTGGAACGCCCTTCCATGAGGGCCACCTAGGATTAACGTAGCTGAGGACTCTGTCCCATTATTTGAGGACTGAATGAAAATGACAACATTAGATATAGAAGTTATGTACTCACCATAACTATGCATCTGTGTTGTCCCTTTTCATTCTTCCTCAACTTCCCTCCCACCTTCTCCCTATCCATGCCTTTAGGAGAGACCTAATGGAATTGTTGATAGGAACCATAGATGTTAAGTTGTCTATCTCGCCTTTGTTCTTGCTGGTTGGGATAGGAGCTGATCCTCAACTCCGACTCGGCCATCTTCTATAACTCGAGAGCTGTTTACTGGCTCGAGGCTACCCCTTATCCCATGATGCCTAGCGATAGCTACCCAGATCTCGTTTGCCACTTCAGCTGCGAGGTGTCGTTTTTCTGGCTCAGGCTCATATAATGTTTTTTTTTTTATAGAACGTTCTTACCTCAGAAATAGTCCTCTTTCTGGTTTATTGTTAACTTTTAGTCTTGTTTTTTCTGTTAGCTAGTGTTTTATTGTAGCTTTCCTCCCCTTTCTTGTAGAACTCGTTTAACTTAGAGAGCCCCCCCCCCTTATCCTCTTCTTGTCAGGTTTGCCGTTTAGGTTAGAGGCTTTCCTTCTACCTTTCTTTCATAGGCTAGCCATTTAAGTTAGAGGGTTTCCTATCTAAAAAAAAAAAAAAAAAAAAAAAACCCTTTAGATTTAGTCTGCTAGTATAGTGTGTTTTTGCATAGACTGTATTTGCTTGATAGCGTTTGTTGTTGTATTTCTAGTGTCCTTTTTCAGGATGTCAAAAGAATCCAAAGTCTCTGGATTCAAGAAGTGTGACTCATGCTGTCAGAAAATGTCTCTGACAGATGGGCACACTTCTTGCATCTATTGTTTAGGCGCCGTGCACCTGCAGGACTCTTGTTCTGTCTGCCATGCATTTAGCCCAAGAGTTCTGCAGGAGAGTAAGAATAAGCTTATTCTTAGGGGTGAATATCCAAAAACCACACCTCAGGGTAAGGTATCACCTAACAAGTAACTGAAGCAAATCCAAAATAAGAAAAGGTGAATACTCCACGACAATCGAAGTAAGCCAGGAGGATTGTCAACTCATATGACTATAAATCCACAGATGTA
This sequence comes from Protopterus annectens, assembly GCF_019279795.1. Taxonomy (NCBI): domain Eukaryota; kingdom Metazoa; phylum Chordata; order Ceratodontiformes; family Protopteridae; genus Protopterus; species Protopterus annectens. Next base: position 753,246,660 of record NC_056726.1, on the reverse strand, counting down.
TATGAAAGGAACAACTTCTTTAATTTAAAAAGTAAGCGCTTTCACGTCTCACTGGACGCTTCATCAGACTTAAAATAAAAACCAACATTCAAAATCACTTAAATACCACACTACTTACATAATAAACCAATGAAACATCCCATATCAAACATCTGATAAAATAAAGCTATATCCTTAAAGGTATGTAGCTTGTATGCAGTTGGAAAAACACATAGTCATAGAAATCTTCGGATATATCACTCTTGAATGAATAACAATTGTTGAGAATGGACATAAAAATAGTACATCTGAAGCTAAAAAGTACATATAAATATATATAAAAAACATATATAAAAACATACATATAAATAAAAGCATAAGCATTCAAAAATGTGTGCATTAAAACTTCAAGATACCTATATCATTGGGATAACCTAAGTAGTTTAATGTCTCAGAGGTTTATCTAAAAGAAATGGCTTCAGTGTAAACCTATCATTCAAGCCATGTCCTTTATCTGCAGATAGCCTAATCATCCATCTAGCTTCCTCCTTTTCAGTATGATTACTAATGTTCCCTAATCTAACCCTCTGAAGCTCCAGCTAATGAATTACACACTATAGGAGCAGAGAATGAGCAAGTTGTGCGCCAAAAAAACATTGCAGGTTATGGAACGAACTCCTGCACAAGGAGAAGATCAAGCAACTGGTCTCCATTTTCCACTGCCTTTTCGGGCAACTGGGCGGCAGGTATGGAGCCCACAACACAAGAGCAGGAAGAGGAAAATATCGGACGAGCAGTTCAAATTTCAAAAGAAAACATTGAGACCCACACCAAGGACTTAATCGTTAACCTAGCACAGTATGTATTAACTGAATGTGAGAAATCTGTTTTGAGTAAGGGACTTTCTTTTATCCCTTCACAGGGCATTGATGTTAGTGATTTAGTTGTTGATGTTAGGTGCTTTGCTAGAAATGTAGCACTAAGTATGCAATTTGAAAATAGTACAGGAAATGAAGATAATTTTCCTATTTTCAGGAAACCATCAACATATGTACCTAGCTTACACCCATTGCTAGAGAGCTTTGAAAAAGCATGTACTAATGATTTAGTTGCATTGTTTCAAATAAATAATAAGTTGAAACCTGAATTTTTTAACTTCACTAAGGATGAGAGGTTGGCATTGAATACTTTACAGAATAACAGTGATACAGTTGTGAGACCAGCAGATAAAGGGGGTGCTACTGTGTTATTGGATAGCAGTTATTACAATGACACTTTCACAGAAATGCTATCAGATACTACAACTTATAAGAAGCTTACAATGTCAGATTTGGATAGAATTATCAGAACAGTACATGCAGATTTATATGATATGAAGATGTGTAATGTTATTGATGACAGTTTGTATAGATATTTTTTGATTGAGAAACCCTTAGTACCGATGTTTAGAGGCCTTCCCAAAATACATAAATCATCTAACAAACCTCCCTTGAGACCGATAGTGTCAGGTAAAGGATGGCTAACGGAGAGTATGTCAATTTTTTTGGAAAAACAACTGAGATCTATAGTAGACTCTACTGCTTCCATCTTACGTGATACACAACAGTTTTTAGAAACTTTAGCACTGTACAATCTTGACAAGAGATTAAATGATTTGGATTATATGGTGACGCTAGATGTGAATTCATTATTTACTAGTATACCGAATGATGTAGGTATAGACTTTTTAAGACTGTACTTAATACAAAAAGGGATGACCAACAGTCAAATTATGAAGATCACCATGTTATTAGAATTAGTTTTAACAAACAATGTGTTCACTTTCAATGGGAACTATTACTTACAAACAACAGGAGTAGCGATGGGCACACCGTGTGCCAATTCTTATGCCAATTTGGTATTGGCATATTGGGAGTCTGCATATATTTTGGAACTTCTCATATACTCTAAACACATTAAATACTATAAGAGGTTTGTAGATGATGTTTTTTTGATATGGGGGGGTGAGCTAGAAATTTTAGAAGAATTCATTACATACATTAATGGTACGATGACTTTTTTGACATTAACTAGTGATAAATCTCAACATAAATTAGAATTTTTGGATGTTCTGTTGTTGAAAGAGAAGGGGATGATTACCACAGAGATCTATAGAAAACCATGCAGGAGGAATGCCATTTTACACAGGGATAGTATGCACCCCCCACACATCCACAGGAATATAGTTAAGAATCAAGCTATGCATTACTCCCGCTTAACAAGTAATGACTCTGTGTATTTTGATACAATTGAAGGGATGGAACAAGAATTTATAGACAGAGGTTATCACACTAAAGATCTTAAAGTGTTACATGAAATAGAACGTGATGAGTTAGGCCTACCTTATATTAAGAGAAATAATGAAATAGGGACAGGATGTGGAAAAAACAGACAAGGAAAGAAAAGAATAGTAACTCCCTACACAAATAGTAATGGTTCTGTAGTAGAGGTTATTAAAAGACATTGGGGGATACTACAATTGGATGACAATATAAAAAGATTGGTAGGATCCAATCCTAGTTTTAGTTATAGAAACACCAAATCCTTAAAAAGATTGCTTTGCTATGAGAAGAGAAGAACCAATAGGTTAACCTCCACCAGGAAGGGAACCTATGCATGTCGTAGTTGCAATCAACGTAGCTTTATTATGAATACCAATGGCTTTATACATCCAGATACAGGTATCAAGTATGAGTTTGACCACTATGCTGAATGTAAATCAAGAAATGTGGTTTATTTGGCTCTCTGCAACAAATGTAAATGTTTCTATGTTGGCAAAACAAATAGGACATTAAGAGAGTGGATTAGGGAACATTTATATGCTATTAACAGAGAGAATGAATGTAACGCTCTAGCTAATCATGTTCTACAAAGTGACACGACACATAGTTTTGGGTTCATGGTTTTAGAATTTATATATGCCACTGAAAGATTAGGGAACATTAGTAATCATACTGAAAAGGAGGAAGCTAGATGGATGATTAGGCTATCTGCAGATAAAGGGCATGGCTTGAATGATAGGTTTACACTGAAGCCATTTCTTTTAGATAAACCTCTGAGACATTAAACTACTTAGGTTATCCCAATGGTATAGGTATCTTGAAGTTTTAATGCACACACTTTTGAATGCTTATGCTTTTATTTATATGTATGTTTTTTTATGTTTTTTATATATATTTATATGTACTTTTTAGCTTCAGATGTACTATTTTTATGTCCATTCTCAACAATTGTTATTCATTCAAGAGTGATATATCTGAAGATTTCTATGACTATGTGCTTTTCCAACTGCATACAAGCAATATACCTTTAAGGATATAGCTTTATTTAATCAGATGTTTGATATGGGATGTTTCATTGGTTTATTATGTAAGTAGTGTAGTATTTAAGTGATTTTGAATGTTGTTTTTTATTTTAAGTCTGATGAAGCATCCAGTGAGACGTGAAAGCGCTTACTTTTTTCATTAAAGAAGTTGTTCCTTTCATATACATTTGTGGATTTATAGTCATATGAGTTGACACTCCTCCTGGCTTACTTCGATTGTCATGGAGTATTCACCTTTTCTTATTTTGGATTTTATTCTTAGGTGTCTTTTAAAGCCCCAGGATTCACCGGCCAAGACTCAGCTTGTGAAATCTCCTAAATCTTACAAGCCGTCGGCTCCAAGTTCGGAGCCGTCCTTGGTTCAGACTCCACCTTCTACTTTGGTTCCAGCTGGCACCGATAAGACTATCTCCCCGTCGGCTCCATCAGAATCTTCAGAGCCTTCGCAGAGCCACAAGAAGCAAAGGTCCCCTTCTTTGGAATCGATTCATTCGGCTCCTTGGTCTCCCCTGCTTCAAAGCGAGCACAGTCACAGATCTTCTCACTCCTCTCGATCCTCTAGGCTGTTGGATCACAATGTGGAGAGAGTGGTCAGTAGGTTGCTAAAGTTACAGGCACTTGCCAAGATGTTAAAAAAACACACAAACTGCCAGCACTTCATCAGTATCTTACTTTCTTTATTCCAGCGATCTGGTACCTCGGCAATTCACCTTCAAGGATCACAGTTAATTGAATACAAGCATAATACTTATATACTCATTAGGACAATTAACGTCTTAATTAACTAATTAAACAATAAAAACATTTTAAAGTGGCCATAAGCTTATAATAAATATAGAATGAATAAATATATGTGTATATATACTAATATAAATAATTCATTAACTACCTAATTCCTGATTCATACCATTAGGCTTTAGAGTATGAAACTTAAAAATCATTCTAGTTTCAAGCTCCAATAATTTTACTACAATGTCATCCCCTCTTTGAAGGAAGGGCTTTCCCAATATACTAAATATTAAACTGCTAGAAGAACCACTGTGTATCGCATGGAAATGTTTAGCGACAGGACTAGCCAAATTTTTATTTCTAATGTCTTTTAAATGCTCTAAAATACGTACCCTCACCATTCTTTTTGTTTGTCCTATATACCACATATTTTTACATGAACAACCCAATATATAAACCACCCCTGTAGATTCACAACTAAAATGGTGTTTAGAAGTAAAATTTATGTCATTAATAACACTCAGGTTCCTAACCTTGTCACAAATATTACAAGAACCGCAGGGATAGGTGCCTAATTTTGAAGCTGTAATATTGTCTTTCCTTTCAATTAAATTATTATTTAACAATTCCTTCAGATTTTTTCCTCTTTTATAGGAGAATGTAATATGTTTAGGATATAAATGACCAATAGACTCATCATCACTGACAAGATACCAGTATTTTCTAACCAATGAAACCAGTTTCTCAGAAAAAGCAGAGAACTTGGTTACATAAAAAAAGCTTTTCACCATCTTTATTATGTTCCATAGTGAAAACTTCATATCTTAATTCAAAATTTACGACATCTGCATGTTAAGTTGTCAATCTCGCCTTCATTCTTGCTGGATGGGAGATCGGCTCCGACTCGGCACTTGCTTTAGCTCGAGAACTCCTTTTACCAGCTCGAGGCAACCCTATATCCCATGATGCAAGGCGGAACTACCTCAGATCTCATTTGCCGCTTAGCGAAAGAGGTCTCCTTTGCCAGCTGAGGTAAGTTTTTCTTTGTAAAATAAGAAAAAGAGTAGTTAGGGGTTTATTTTTCCCTTTTAGTGTCAGTTTAGTCTGTAGTTAGTTACAGCCCACCCTATTCCCTTGTTTTCAAACTTTTTTATAATATTTAGTCTAAAGTTTTAGTCAGGCCTACTTTCCCATTGGTTATTCCCTTCCTGTGTGTTTGTGTAAGGGATTAATTTGTGTGTTTGTTGGGATTGTTTGTGTTTCCATCCTCCTAGGATGTCAAAGGAAGGCAAGGTCTCAGGCTTCAAGAAGTGTGACCAGTGCTGTCAGAAAATGTCTCTGACAGACGGTCACACTTCTTGTTTATTGCCTGGGGCCTTTGCACCTGCAGGACTCCTGTGCTTTATGTCATGCTTTTAGCCAGAGAGTCCTGCAGGAAAGGAGGAATAAACTCATCCTCCGAGGCTTACTTAAGCCAGAAGGTTCTCCTCTTAAATTAGGGTCAGGAAAACCTTCTAAACCACCGAAGGCTCAGGCTACAGTGTCCAAGCCTCCTCTGGTGGCTCCGGCTCCGTCGGAGCCGACATCGGCTCCGGCTGGAGCCGATACATCTGCTGTTCAAGTAGTGGGTTCGGCGCCGACCGGCTCCGATACCCTGACTACTGTGGCCTTGTCGGCTTCGGCTGGAGCCGACACTTTATCCAGCATCGGAGCCGAGATATCCTCGGCTCCATCTGGGGTTCAAGGGACTTCGGCTCCGATGGCTTCGACCCGTAAGAGATCCCGGTCCCCTTCTATACTGAGTATCCACTCGGCTCCGGGGTCTCCTCTTTTGTCGGAGCGGAGCCATCGGAGCCGATCTTCGAGATCTTCCAGGCTGTCTGACCATGATTTAGAGAGGGTGGTAAGCAGGCTGTTGAAGTCTCAGGCACTGGCCCAAATGCTCCATAGCCCGTCTCAACAGACTTCGGCTATAGCCCCAATCCTTGAACTTCCTTCTCCGACTCCACACTGCAGTTCGGAGCCGGAGCTTCTCGGGACAGCGACTGTTTCGATGCCGGAGCCGATACATCCTTCGGCTCCGTCGTCCTCGGCTCCGATCTCCTCCTTGAGACCTTCCTTGGAGGGATCCGGTCGCTGGGTTTCCACTGTCGGCTCCGAGGGGGCTAGTGGCATCGGACCCTTGTCCGACCCCGCTCTCCCTCTCGGAGCTTCGGCTTTGGTAAGCTCGGCGCCGACATCGGCCTCGGAGCCTTCTCTGTCTTTGGAGCCGGCCATTCCTGTTTCTTCAGAGCGGGTGTGTTCCGGCCTCCCGGGGAGAGGAGCCTTTGAGGTGATGAGGAGTGTCCTGGCCTCTGAGCCTGGTCAACGGTCCATCCCTCTAGCTCCTCCCTCTTCAGTGCCTGCAGATGCCTCTTGCCAACCTCTTGCTCACAGGCCCAGGGATCCATCGCCCCAGGTTTCCCCACTGGAAATTTCCTCCTCTTCCGAGGTTTCTCCTGATCCTGCAGGGGAACCCCCTCGGAAGAGGACGTGTAAGAGGAAACACACAGACTCCCCTGAGTCTACTACATCTGATACCGACTTAGATGAGTCGGAGGGTTCCCCACGCTCCCCCTCTGAGGATGTCTCTTTTTCAGACATCCTTGAGCTCCTCAAACAGAGGGGGAATTGGCCCTCCATTGACCCCTCCGAGGATGAGTCGGTATACCTGGAGGCTTTTGGATCCCGACCCTCCACCTCCTGGGTGTCTCCGCCTTTCGCCCCACTCATGCAAGTAGTGGCTCGTAAGGCGTGGGCGGCTCCAGATTCTGTGGAACCTGTCCCAAGAAGACCATCCAGATTCATTATGGCCCCTTCGGACAAACAGTTCCTTTCCAAGGGTGTTCCGGTGGATGCTATGGTGGTGGCGGCTGCCACTAAGAAGGAATTGGCGGATCCTTCAGTACCTGTCCATCCTCCTAATAAGGACTCTAGGACCATGGACAGGTATGGAAAGCGGATGTTTTCTTCAGCGACCTTTGCTATGCGTTCGCTGAATTATCTTTGTCACTTCACCAGGCTTCAACGAGATGTTCTCAAGGAACTGGGAGAAGGCGTCCAGGATCCTTCTGCTGCTGGGGCTCAGGAAAAGATTGCCTCGCAGCTTGCTATCCTGAATTCCATATCTAACTCCTCCATGCGGCTCATATCCTATGCGGCCGATGGAGCGAGCAGGGCCGCAGGCACAGGAGTTGCTCTTAGACGCCAAGCCTGGATGCGGCTTTGTAATTTTGCGGACCCCTTTAAGGCGTCCTTCACTAATACCCCCTTTGATGGTTCGGCTTTGTTCGGACCTCAGGTGAAGGATACCTTGACCAGGTGTGAGCAGGACGGTAAAACTCTTTCTGCCGTTGGAGTCCAGTTTTCCACTCCTTCTAGACCATACCCCAAGGGTCAGAAGGGGGAAGATGTGGTTCCGAAAAGCCCAAGGAGCTACACCGGACACACGTGGTCAGTTTACCCCCAGAGGCAGAGGGGTAACAATAATAGACGCCACCCTAGAGGCAGGGGGTCCTCAGAACCAGGGCAACAGGGAGTCTCTTCCTGAGAAGCCCTTTCAGCATCCCTGAGGTGTTGCCCGACTGTCCACCCTTGGAGGCAGTCGGGAAGGATTTCGCTGTACCCAGTAGCCTGGCAATCCCTATCTCAAGAGATGTGGGTACAGTCGATTATATCCGAGGGTTACAAAATCCCTTCAAAGGTTTCCACCTCTTCAATCCCTTCCAGACATCTCACCCGGTCAAAGGGATTTGGCAGAACAGGAGGTTTCAAAGCTCCTAGAAAAAGAGCCGTCCAGACTGTGCCAGCAGACCAGGTAGGATCCGCGTCTACTCCAGATTCTTTTGGTCCCCAAAAGGACGGGAGATTGGAGACCAATATTAGACCTGAGCAATCTGAACAGATTTGTCAAGAAGGCAAGATTCCGGATGGTCACGCTTCAGTCCATTCTGCCCTTTCTGGGCAAGGACAACTGGATGTGCTCTATAGACCTTCAGGATGCGTACTATCACATAAAGATTCACAGACGCTCCAGAAGGTTTCTCCGCTCGGCTAGGGACCAGTCATTACCAATTCAGAGCCCTGCCCTTTGGCCTCACTTCAGCCCCCAGAGTGTTTACCAAATGCATGGCAGTGGTCACAGCTCATCTGAGACGCCGAGGATTCCAGGTGTTTCCCTATTTGGACGACTGGCTCCTCTCCGCCACCACCAAGTGTCAGCTTCTTCAGTCCAGAGACTACACTCTACAGCTTTGCAGGAGTTTGGGAATTTCAGTAAACTTCGAAAAATCTTCTCTGCTGCCTTGCCAATCTATCACCTTTATAGGCGCAGAATTAAACACCGCCAAAATGTTAGCCAGACTAACAGATCAAAGAATTCTGGACATCCAAAAATTTGTTCGGCTTCTTTTGCAAAGCAAAAAGATCAAAGCCAGATTTATACTGAAGGTTCTAGGTCTTATGGCTGCGGCCATTGTTCTTCTACCACTGGCTCGCTTCCACATGCGTCTTCTGCAGTGGATGCTATTCACGCAGTGGTCGTACCACAGTCTCCCGATGAGGCACGAAATCTTAGTAACACAGTCGTGCTGAGCTCATCTGAACTGGTGGATATCTTCCCCTCTTCTTCATCAGGGCCGACCCTTTATTCCCCTCCTCCAGTTGCCACAGTCACTACGGATGCCTCTCTGATCGGGTGGGGGCATTATCAGGGCAGGATGGTCCACGGACGTGGCAACCCATAGAATACCATCTGCACATAAATGTCCTGGAGATGAGAGCAGTGCTTTTAACGTTGCAAGCCCTCAACGACTTTCTTCCCACGGGACTATTGCAGTACAGACGGACAACATGTCCGTAGTCTGGTACATCAACAAGCAGGGCGGACCAGGTCCTATCCGTTATGTCGAGAAGCTCTCAGACTTTGGCAGTGGGCGATCTCTTCTCAAGGGTTTCTGATAGCCACCCACAACCCCCGCAGGTCCAACCTATTAGCGGACAGGCTGAGCAGATCCATTCTGATGCCTCACGAGTGGTCTCTCAATCAATCTGTAGTGGATCAGATTTTTCTGAAGTGGGGCACTCCTTGTTGCGATCTTTTTGCTACTCCTCAAAACAACAAGTGCCCCGATTTCTTCACTCTCTTTCCCTTCCAGGCCAACCTCTGAGAGACTCTCTAACCCAGGATTGGCCCCGGGGACTTCTGTACGCTTTTCCTCCTTTTCCCTTGATTCCTCAAGTCATTCAGAAAGCCACCGTCTTGAGAGCCAAGTTGATCCTCATTGCCCCATATTGGCCTCGACAAATTTGGTTTCCGTCTCTGCATCGTCACCTTCTGGTGCAGCCCTGGCATCTGGACCCAGTTCCGGATCTCTTGATCCACCAATCGGGTCAGCAGCACCGGGCCATTCATTCTCTCAACCTCACTGCTTGGTTGCTCCACTTCCTACCCTAGCCAGGCTACAGATGATTTCGGACTCAGTCAGAGACATTTTAGTCTCTTCCTTGAAGTCGTCCACTAAGACTGTTTATGCTAGCAAGTGGCGACGTTTTTCTATTTGGGCGAATTCCAGAAATATTGACCCCTTTACTGCTCCTGTACATTCGGTTTTAGATTTCCTGGCGGAGGTTTTTCATTCAGGATCCTCGTCATCTACAGTCAAAGTACAACTGGCTGCTATTTCTAAGTATCATGTTGGCCTGCATGACAATAACATTATGTCTCATAGGTTATGCAAGGCCTTTCTCAGAGGAGTTTTCCTCCTAAAACCACCTATAAAGCATCCTCCTCCGCAATGGGATCTAAACTTAATGTTGGCATCCTTGATACTACCTCCCTTCGAACCATCTGCTTCATGTTCTTTGAAGTTATTGACCTGGAAAACTATATTTTTACTGGCTGTCACTTCTGCAAGAAGGGTTTCCGAGATTCAAGCTCTCTGCATCCGTTCCCCTTATTTGGTTTTTCATAAGGACAGGGTATCATTAAGAACTAACCCTTCCTTTCTTCCCAAAGTCGTATCTCAAACCAACATTAACCAATCTATAGATCTACCAGTCTTTTTCCCAAACTATTCCGACAGAGCTGAACAGAAACTGCATTTTTTGGATGTCCATCGTCAGCTCAGGTACTATTTGCATAGAACTAAACAATTCAGAAAATCGGACCAACTATTTGTCTCCTATGCAGAAAACAGGATAGGTCTTCCAATATCTAAGGTGACCTTATCCAGATGGTTGACTTCCACTATTTCCTATGTGTACTCTCTCAGGGGCAAACAGCTATCTTCTAAGCCAAAAGCACACTCAACCAGGAGTCTATCCACTTCTGCAGCTTTTCAGGAAGACTACCCATTGATACCATTTGTGCAGCAGCTACTTGGGCCACACCTCATACCTTTGTCTCTCATTACAAGTTGGACTTGGCCTCTAGAGATAGGGCCAGTTTTGGTTCCACAGTTCTCAAGAGTCTGTTCCATTGAGCCACCCGGGATACAGGTGCTAGGGACGCGGTCCCATCCAGCAAGAATGAAGGCGAGATTGACAACTTAACATTTAGAAGTTATGTACCTACCATAACGTTCCATGTTAGTTGTCTTCTCTCGCCTTCTTTCTTGCGTCCCTCCCTCCTTCCCCCTGGCCTGGACAGATCTTGGAGAGTTCCTATTAGATTGTTTCCTCCGGTACGTTGTTAGGAGGATTTCTTTTAGGAACCATTGTTCCTATTTCTGTTAGGATAATCTTTAGCAAGGTTAGTTAGCTGCCAAACGAGATCTGAGGTAGTTCCGCCTTGCATCATGGGATATAGGGTTGCCTCGAGCTGGTAAAAGGAAATGTTAAGTTGTCAATCTCGCCTTCATTCTTGCTGGATGGGAGATCGGCTCCGACTCGGCACTTGCTTTAGCTCGAGAACTCCTTTTACCAGCTCGAGGCAACCCTATATCCCATGATGCAAGGCGGAACTACCTCAGATCTCATTTGCCGCTTAGCGAAAGAGGTCTCCTTTGCCAGCTGAGGTAAGTTTTTCTTTGTAAAATAAGAAAAAGAGTAGTTAGGGGTTTATTTTTCCCTTTTAGTGTCAGTTTAGTCTGTAGTTAGTTACAGCCCACCCTATTCCCTTGTTTTCAAACTTTTTTATAATATTTAGTCTAAAGTTTTAGTCAGGCCTACTTTCCCATTGGTTATTCCCTTCCTGTGTGTTTGTGTAAGGGATTAATTTGTGTGTTTGTTGGGATTGTTTGTGTTTCCATCCTCCTAGGATGTCAAAGGAAGGCAAGGTCTCAGGCTTCAAGAAGTGTGACCAGTGCTGTCAGAAAATGTCTCTGACAGACGGTCACACTTCTTGTGTTTATTGCCTGGGGCCTTTGCACCTGCAGGACTCCTGTGCTTTATGTCATGCTTTTAGCCAGAGAGTCCTGCAGGAAAGGAGGAATAAACTCATCCTCCGAGGCTTACTTAAGCCAGAAGGTTCTCCTCCTAAATTAGGGTCAGGAAAACCTTCTAAACCACGAAGGCTCAGGCTACAGTGTCCAAGCCTCCTCCGTGGCTCCGGCTCCGTCGGGCCGACATCGGCTCGGCTGGAGCCGATACATCTGCTGTTCAAGTAGTGGGTTCGGCCGACCGGCTCCGATACCCTGACTACTGTGGCCTTGTCGGCTCCGGCTGGAGCCAACACTTTATCAGCATCGGGCCGAGATATCCTCGGCTCCATCTGGGGTTCAAGGGACTTCGGCTCCGATGGCTTCGACCGTAAGAGATCCCGGTCCCCTTCTATACTGAGTATCCACTGCCCGGGTCTCCTCTTTGTCGGAGCGGAGCCATCGGAGCCGATCTTCGAGATCTTCCAGGCTGTCTGACCACGATTTAGAGAGGGTGGTAAGCAGGCTGTTGAAGTCTCAGGCACTGGCCCAAATGCTCCATAGCCCGTCTCAACAGACTTCGGCTATAGCCCCAATCCTTGAACTTCCTCCTCCGACTCCACACCGCAGTTCGGAGCCAGAGCTTCTCAGGACAGCGACTGTTTCGATGCCGGAGCCGATACATCCTTCGGCTCCATCGTCCTCGGCTCCGATCTCCTCCTTGAGACCTTCCTTGGAGGGATCCGGTCGTCGGGTTTCCACTGTCGGATCCGAGGGGGCTAGTGGCATCGGACCCTTGTCCGACCCGCTCTCCTCTCGGGCTTGCTTTGGTAAGCTCGGCGCCGACATCGGCCTCGAGCCTTCTCTCTCTTTGGAGCCGGCCATTCCTGTTTCTTCGAGCGGTGTGTTCCGGCCTCCCGGGAGAGGAGCCTTTGAGGTGATGAGGAGTGTCCTGGCCTCTGAGCCTGGTCAACGGTCCATCCTCTAGCTCCTCCCTCTTCAGTGCCTGCAGATGCCTCTTGCCAACCTCTTGCTCACAGGCCCAGGGATCCATCGCCCCAGGTTTCCCCACTGGGAATTTCCTCCTCTTCCGAGGTTTCTCCTGATCCTGCAGGGGAACCCCTCCGAAGAGGACGTGTAAGAGGAAACACACAGACTCCCCTGAGTCTACTACATCTGATACCGACTTAGATGAGTCGGAGGGTTCCTCACGCTCCCCCTCTGAGGATGTCTTTTTCAGACATCCTTGAGCTCCTCAAACAGAGGGGGAATTGGCCTCCATTGACCCCTCCGAGGATGAGTCGGTATACCTGGAGGCTTTTGGATCCCGACCCTCCACCTCCTGGGTGTCTCCACCTTTTGACCCACTCATGCAGGTAGTGGCTCGTAAGGCGTGGGCGGCTCCAGATTCTGTGGAACCTGTCCCAAGAAGACCATCCAAATTCATTACGGCCCCTTCGGACAAACAGTTCCTTTCCAAGGGTGTTCCGGTGGATGCTATGGTGGTGGCGGCTGCCACTAAGAAGGAATTGGCGGATCCTTCAGTACCTGTCCATCCTCCTAATAAGGACTCTAGAACCATGGACAGGTATGGAAAGCAGATGTTTTCTTCAGCGACCTTTGCTATGCGTTCGCTGAATTATCTTTGTCACTTCACCAGGCTTCAACGAGATGTTCTCAAGGAACTGGGAGAAGTCATCCAGGATCCTTCTGCTGCTGGGGCTCAGGAAAAGATTGCCTCGCAGCTTGCTATCCTGAATTCCATATCTAACTCCTCCATGCGGCTCATATCCTATGCGGCCGATGGAGCGAGCAGGGCCGCAGGCACAGGAGTTGCTCTTAGACGCCAAGCCTGGATGCGGCTTTGTAATTTTGCGGACCCCTTTAAGGCGTCCTTCACTAATACCCCCTTTGATGGTTCGGCTTTGTTCGGACCTCAGGTGAAGGATACCTTGACCAGGTGTGAGCAGGACGGTAAAACTCTTTCTGCCGTTGGAGTCCAGTTTTCCACTCCTTCTAGACCATACCCCAAGGGTCAGAAGGGGAAGATGTGGTTCCGTAAAGCCCAAGGAGCTACACTGGACACACGTGGTCAGTTTACCCCCAGAGGCAGAGGGGGTAACAATAATAGATGCCGCCCTAGAGGCAGGGGGGTCCTCAGAACCAGGGCAACAGGGAGTCTCTTCCTGAGAAGCCCTTTCAGCATCCCTGAGGTGTTGCCCGACTGTCCACCCTTGGAGGCAGTCGGGGGAAGGATTTCGCTGTACCCAGTAGCCTGGCAATCCCTATCTCAAGAGATGTGGGTACAGTCGATTATATCCGAGGGTTACAAAATCCCCTTGAAGGTTTCCGTACCTCTTCAATCCCTTCCAGACATCTCACCCGGTCAAAGGGATTTGGCAGAACAGGAGGTTTCAAAGCTCCTAGAAAAAGAGCCGTCCAGACTGTGCCAGCAGACCAGGTAGGATCCGCGTCTACTCCAGATTCTTTTGGTCCCCAAAAGGACGGGAGATTGGAGACCAATATTAGACCTGAGCAATCTGAACAGATTTGTCAAGAAGGCAAGATTCGGATAGTCACGCTTCAGTCCATTCTGCCCTTTCTGGGCAAGGACAACTGGATGTGCTCTATAGACCTTCAGGATGCACTATCACATAAAGATTCACAGACGCTCCAGAAGGTTTCTCCGCTCGGCTAGGGACCAGTCATTACCAATTCAGAGCCCTGCCCTTTGGCCTCACTTCAGCCACCAGAGTGTTTACCAAATGCATGGCAGTGGTCACAGCTCATCTGAGACGTCGAGGATTCCAGGTGTTTCCCTATTTGGACGACTGGCTCCTTTCCGCCACCACCAAGTGTCAGCTTCTTCAGTCCAGAGACTACACTCTACAGCTTTGCAGGAGTTTGGGAATTTCAGTAAACTTCGAAAAATCTTCTCTGCTGCCTTGCCAATCTATCACCTTTATAGGCGCAGAATTAAACACCGCCAAAATGTTAGCCAGACTAACAGATCAAAGAATTCTGGACATCCAAAAATTTGTTCGGCTTCTTTTGCAAAGCAACAAGATCAAAGCCAGATTTATACTGAAGGTTCTAGGTCTTATGGCTGCGGCCATTGTTCTTCTACCACTGGCTCGCTTCCACATGCATCTTCTGCAGTGGATGCTATTCACGCAGTGGTCGTACCACAGTCTCCCGATGAGGCACGAAATCTTGGTAACACAGTCGTGCCGAGCTCATCTGAACTGGTGGATATCTTCCCCTCTTCTTCATCAGGGCCGACCCTTTATTCCCCCTCCTCCAGTTGCCACAGTCACTACGGATGCCTCTCTGATCGGGTGGGGGGGGCATTATCAGGGCAGGATGGTCCACGGGACGTGGCAACCCATAGAATACCATCTGCACATAAATGTCCTGGAGATGAGAGCAGTGCTTTTAACGTTGCACGCCCTCAAAGACTTTCTTCCCACGGGGACTATTGCAGTACAGACGGACAACATGTCCGTAGTCTGGTACATCAACAAGCAGGGCGGGACCAGGTCCTATCCGTTATGTCGAGAAGCTCTCAGACTTTGGCAGTGGGCGATCTCTTCTCAGCAGTTTCTGATAGCAACGCACATCCCCGGCAGGTCCAACCTATTAGCGGACAGGCTGAGCAGATCCATTCTGATGCCTCATGAGTGGTCTCTCAATCAATCTGTAGTGGATCAGATTTTTCTGAAGTGGGGCACTCCTTGTTGCGATCTTTTTGCTACTCCTCAAAACAACAAGTGCCCCGATTTCTTCACTCTCTTTCCCCTTCCAGGCCAACCTCTGAGAGACTCTCTAACCCAGGATTGGCCCCGGGGACTTCTGTACGCTTTTCCTCCTTTTCCCTTGATTCCACAAGTCATTCAGAAAGCCACCGTTTTGAGAGCCAAGTTGATCCTCATTGCCCCATATTGGCCTCGACAAATTTGGTTTCCGTCTCTGCATCATCACCTTCTGGTGCAGCCCTGGCATCTGGACCCAGTTCCGGATCTCTTGATCCACCAATCGGGTCAGCAGCACCGGGCCATTCATTCTCTCAACCTCACTGCTTGGTTGCTCCACTTCCTACCCTAGCCAGGCTACCGATGATTTCGGACTCAGTCAGAGACATTTTAGTCTCTTCCTTGAAGTCGTCCACTAAGACTGTTTATGCTAGCAAGTGGCGACGTTTTTCTATTTGGGCGAATTCCAGAAATATTGACCCCTTTTACTGCTCCTGTACATTCGGTTTTAGATTTCCTGGCGGAGGTTTATCATTCAGGATCCTCGTCATCTACAGTCAAAGTACAACTGGCTGCTATTTCTAAGTATCATGTTGGCCTGCATGACAATAACATTATGTCTCATAGGTTATGCAAGGCCTTTCTCAGAGGAGTTTTCCTCCTAAAACCACCTATAAAGCATCCTCCTCCGCAATGGGATCTAAACTTAATGTTGGCATCCTTGATACTACCTCCCTTCGAACCGTCTGCTTCATGTTCTTTGAAGTTATTGACCTGGAAAACTATATTTTTACTGGCTGTCACTTCTGCAAGAAGGGTTTCCGAGATTCAAGCTCTCTGCATCCGTTCCCCTTATTTGGTTTTTCATAAGGATAGGGTATCATTAAGAACTAACCCTTCCTTTCTTCCCAAAGTCGTATCTCAAACCAACATTAACCAATCTATAGATCTACCAGTCTTTTTCCCAAACTATTCCGACAGAGCTGAACAGAAACTGCATTTTTTGGATGTCCATCGTCAGCTCAGGTACTATTTGCATAGAACTAAACAATTCAGAAAATCGGACCAACTATTTGTCTCCTATGCAGAAAACAGGATAGGTCTTCCAGTATCTAAAGTGACCTTATCCAGATGGTTGAATTCCACTATTTCCTATGTGTACTCTCTCAGGGGCAAACAGCTATCTTCTAAGCCAAAAGCACACTCAACCAGGAGTCTATCCACTTCTGCAGCTTTTCAGGATAGACTACCCATTGATACCATTTGTGCAGCAGCTACTTGGGCCACACCTCATACCTTTGTCTCTCATTACAAGTTGGACTTGGCCTCTAGAGATAGGGCCAATTTTGGTTCCACAGTTCTCAAGAGTCTGTTCCATTGAGCCACCCGGGATACAGGTGCTAGGGACGCGGTCCCATCCAGCAAGAATGAAGGCGAGATTGACAACTTAACATTTAGAAGTTATGTACCTACCATAACGTTCCATGTTAGTTGTCTTCTCTCGCCTTCTTTCTTGCGTCCCTCCCTCCTTCCCCTGGCCTGGACAGATCTTGGAGAGTTCCTATTAGATTGTTTCCTCCGGTACGTTGTTAGGAGGATTTCTTTTAGGAACCATTGTTCCTATTTCTGTTAGGATAGTCTTTAGCAAGGTTAGTTAGCTGCCAAACGAGATCTGAGGTAGTTCCGCCTTGCATCATGGGATATAGGGTTGCCTCGAGCTGGTAAAAGGAGTTCTCCAGCTAAAGCAAGTGCCGAGTCGGAGCCGAGGATCGGCTCCGAACCCATCCAGCAAGAAAGAAGGCGAGAGAAGACAACTAACATGGAACGTTATGGTAGGTACATAACTTCTAATTCTCGAGCTAAAGCAAGTGCCGAGTCGGAGCCGAGGATCGGCTCCGAACCCCATCCAGCAAGAAAGAAGGTGAGAGAAGACAACTAACATGGAACGTTATGGTAGGTACATAACTTCTAATTTTTTACCAAGTAATTTATCCCTGCATACTAATAAATGTGTTTTGTTATAACCCCTTTCACTTAACCTCAACACAACTTTATTCAGTTCATTAGTTTTTTCATTTACATTACTGGTATGGTCAAAAATTCTCTTAAATTCACCATAAGGTAATGCCTTTAATAGATGATCAGGATGCATGCTGGTCGCATGCAAAAACATATTAACTGAAGTGGATTTCATAAAAGGCCTAAATCCTATATGTTCCCCATCTTCAAATAATGTTAGATCTAAAAAATTAATCTGTTTTCTACTTAACTCATAAGAAAAAGAGAGATTGTGTCCATTATTATTTAGGACCTCAAAAAATTCAAAAAATTCAATTATATCTCCCTTGCAAATAAAAATAAGATCATCTATAAAGCGCTTGTACAATATTACATTATTCCTAAAAAAATCAGTGGGATAAATAAATGTTTTTTCAAAAAAACCCATATATATATATAACAGCATATGAGGGCGCAAAAGCTGCCCCCATCGTTGTACCCTTTACCTGCAGAAAATAGTTGTTGTTAAAGAAAAAATAATTGTGGGTCAAGCAAATCTCTAATAGACCCACCAAAAAGGTGGTTCTAGGCCCTTCACCTAACATATCAAAAATAGAATCCAGCCCCCATCTGATGTCTATATTAGTGTATAATGATTTAACATCTATAGTCACCCAGTAATAATCATGATGCCATTTGATTTGAGATATACTATTGATGAGATCCTGAGTATTGGAAATGTGAGCTACTATCTTATGTAAATGAGTTTTCAGATGAAAATCTAAAAAGGTATTAACATTATCCAAAAAGAACATATCCCCGAGACTATAGGCCTGCCTGGTGGTTTTTGTAAGTTTTTATGCACCTTTGGCAAAGCGTATAAGATGGGTATAGTAGGTTTTTTTATAAACAATCTACGAACATCTTTGTGTTCAAAAAAGCCCAAACGTTCACCTTTTTCTAATAAAAATAGTAGCTCATCATTGAACAACTTAGTAGGTTCATTATCCAACTTCTTATATTCCTCACCATTTAGAAGTAAACTATCAACCATCTCACAATAGTCAAGTTTGTTCATGACAACCCAATTGCCACCTTTGTCAGCACATTTAAATATAAAGTTAGTCTTAAACTTTTTTAATTCCTTCAAAGCTTGCCATTCATTTTTGTTTAAGTTATAACATCTTTTTTCTTTACAAAACATTTTATATGCTGTTTCAATTTCTTTGAAAAGAATTTTAAAGAATACTGAGATGGCAGGCACATTAATATTAGGTGTAAACACAATCAATTTACCATAACCAGTATTATAAATACTATCATGATTCACTTGTTCATCATTTTCATATAACTCATAGAGGTCTGACCCATCATAGTCATATAAAGACAAATTCAATAAACTATCATCCAAATCAATGGTACTACAACAGACATTAGAATCAACATTTCCAGAGACTAACTCATCTTCTCTTTTAAAATAAACTTTTAACAATAGCTTTCTGATGAAAGCTTTAATTTCAAAATATAAGTCAGCAAGAGAAGAAAAAAAAGTTGGTATAAATTTACTGCCTTTAAACAAAACATTTTTCATATCATAAGTAAGTTCTAAATTAGATAAATTTATACACATTAAAGTCTCTATGTCAGAAGTTTCCGGGCTGAAACCCGGTTCACATACCAGTACATTATTTAAAACGGTTTCTTCCCTTTCTTCCATTCCTTCCCTTGTTCGATCTACTCGTTTGAAAGGAATCTCCTATGTTCGATGAAACTAAGGCACCATCAAGGACCTCAGCTGTATTAACAGTGGCTGAAGTATTAGCAAAAGTCACATTTTTTGAAATGTTCCTGTCCGTTGAAGCTGAAGATGCTGAAATACTTCATTGTCTCTGATTTCCATTCCTAACCTTTGACCTGCTACGTGCAGGTTCTTGTTGCCATGAGAACAATATACCAGTCTCGTAATCTTTTAAGTCACGCACTAACTTGTTACGCTTCCTCTGGATGATTTCACCTTCCAATTTACAGATTTTTTCATTAACTTTCAAAATTTGCATCCTGTAACAGGACTCCCCCACCACCTCATCCTGTAGATGCAAAATATCTGTTTTTAGCTTTTCGTGAGCTCTCATATTGCGTTTTATTAAAATGCGAAGCCAACTAATAGTGCATGAAAGAGAAGCCTGTTTCCACTCATCAAAGAGGTCAGACTTGCCAAGATGTTGTCCAGCCCTCCTCAACAGGTGTCGGCTCTGTCCACTTCTATCGATGTTCCTCCTCCGACTCCATTGAGTTCGGAGCCGGAGTTCGTTGGGGTTCGAGTAGTGGAACCATCGACTCCGATAACGCTATATCCTTCGGTTCCATCGTCTGCTCCGATACCTTCGATCATGCCATTTGTCGAGGGATCTGGGCGCCGGGGCTCCCTCGTCGACTCCGAGAGGGCGAGTGGATTCGGACCATTGTCCGAATACGTTCTCCCTCTCGGAGCTTCGGCGCAGGTGAGCTCAGCTCCTACATCGGCCTCAGAGCTGTCTCCCTCGGTGCAGAGAAAGATTCCAATTTCCTTGGAACCAGAGCTTTCTCTGCATCATGGCAGGGATGCCTTCGATGTCATGAGGAGTGTGCTGTCCATTAAGTCAGCTCCACTGTCGGCCCCACCGGCTCCGTCCCCTGTAGTGCCTGTGCCAACCTCTGTTCCTCCTCCAGACCCCAAGCATAGGGAACCGGCACTCCAGGGCACCCCATTGGGTGTTTCCCCTTCTTCCGAGGCCTCCCCTGATCATTCAGAGGAGCCCCCTCATAAGAAGAAGTGCAAGAGGAAGCACATTGACTCCCCTGAGTCTGTCACTTCTGATACAGACTTAGATGATTCGGAAGGGTCCCCAAGATCCCCCTCTGAAGATATTTCCTTCTCGGACATCCTAGAAATTCTTAAGCAGAGGGAGAACTGGAATCCCCTAGCCCCTACCGAGGATGAGTCTGTATTTCTGGATGCGTTCGGTTCCCGACCTTCCACCTCCTGGGTTTCTCCGCCTTTCGATCCACTTATGGCAGTGGTGGCTCAAAAGGCTTGGTCAGCTCCAGATACAGTGGAACCAACTCTGAGGAGACCTGGCAAGTTCATCACAGCACCCCATGATAAACAGTTCCTTACCAAAGGTGTCCCTGTTGATGCCATGTTGGTAGCAGCAGCCACCAAAAAAGAGTTAGCGGAGACCTCTTCGTCTGTCCATCCTCCTAACAAGGAGTCTAGGACTATGGACAGATACGGGAAGCGAATGTTTGCTTCAGCGACCTTCTCTATGAGGTCACTGAACTACTTATGCCATTTTACCCAGCTTCAGCGGGATCTCCTTAAAGAGCTCGGAGATACCCTTCAAGATCCATCAGCTGAGGGGGCTCAAGCTAAAGCAGCTTCCCAGCTGGCGACTCTTAATTCTGTAGTCAACTCCTCCATGAGGCTCATTTCCTTTGCAGCCGATGGTGCGAGGAGAGCCGCAGGTACGGGTGTGGCCCTTAGGAGGCATGCATGGATGCAGCTGTGTAATTTTGCAGAACCCTTTTGAGCGTCATTCACCAAAACCCCCTTTGATGGTTCCTTTCTTTTTGGACCACAGGTGAAAGACACCTTGACTAGGTGTGAGCAAGAAGGCAAGACTCTCTCTGCTGTGGGAGTCTGTTTTTCCACTCCTTCTAGACCATACCCCAAAGGTCAGTAGAGTGGCAAAATGTGGTTCCAAGAATCCCAATTAGCCTTGCCTGACACACGTAGCAATTTTTCCTCCAGGGGCAGAGGGGGAAACAATAACAACAGATGCCGTCCTCGTGGCAGAGGGTGTCCGCAGAACCAGGGCAACAGAGAATCTCTCTCTGATAAGCCCTTTCAGCATCCCTGAAGGGTTGCCCGGCTGCTCTCCTCTGGAGGCAGTCGGGGGAAGATTTTCACTGTACCCAAAAGCCTGGCAAAATTTAACGCAAGACAGATGGGTATGGTCCATTATATCCGGAGGTTACAAAATTCCCTTCTGTCAACCCCCCTTACAGTGAAGGAAATCCCCTCAAGATGTTCCACCCAATCTGAAGGACCAAGCAGTAACAGAAGTTTCAAAACTGCTAGAAAAAAAGAGTCATCCAGGAAGTCCCGGCAGACCAGCACGGATCCGGAACTTACTCAAGGTTCTTTTTGGTACCAAAAAAGACAGGGGACTGGAGACCAATTCTGTATCTCAGCAGACTAAACAGGTCTGTACAAAGAGCAAAGTTTTGGATTGTCACGCTATAGTCCATTCTACCCTTTCTGGGTCAGGACAATTGGATGTGCTCGATGGATCTTCAGGACGCGTACTACCATATCAAGATGGACAGGTGCTCCAGGAGATTTCTTCGCTTCCGGCTTGGAGCCAGTCATTACCAGTTCAGAGCTCTGCCCTTTGGTCTCACCACAGCCCCCAGGGTGTTCACCAAATGTATGGCAGTGGTCACGGCTCACCTGAGACGTTGAGGATTCCAGGTGTTTCCATATCTAGATGACTGGTTCCTCACTGCTACTACCAGGCATCAACTTCTACAAGCCAGGGACTAAATCTGCTCCCAGTTAGGCATTACAATAAACTTCAAAAAATCTGCCTTGATGCCCTGTCAATCTATCACCTACATAGGAGCAGACTTAAACACAAGGAACATGTTCGCAAGGCTACTGCCAGACAGGGTTTCTACAATTCATCAGCAAGTACAAATTCTAATGCAGAGCAAAAGAATCCAAGTCAGGTTCATCCTTCAAACTCTGGGTTCCATGGCAGCAGCCATTCTTTTAATCCCACTGGCCCGCTTTCACATGAGGATCCTTCAGTGGCTTCTGTTCACACAGTGGTCTTTCTAACAGCTACCCATGTCTCACATGATCATGATTACGGAAGCATGAAAAAGGAATCTTTCCTGGTGGATGGTCTCCCCACTAGTGACTCAGGGCAGACCCTTCATTCAGCCCTCTCCGGTAGCCACAGTGACCACAGACACCTCCCTGATAGGGTGGGGGGGGGGGAATTATTAGGGCAGGACAGTCCAAGGCACTTGGCAGCCTCACGAGTACCATCTGCACATAAACGTCCTAGAAATGAGAGCCGTGCTCCTAGCATTGCAAGCCCTTCAGGACTCTCTTCCTTCTGGGACCATTACAATTCAAACAGACAACATGTCAGTGGTGTGGTACATCAACAAGCAGGACGGAACCAGGTCCTACCCCCTGTGTTGAGAAGCACTCAGACTGTGGCAGTGGGCGATTTCTTCCCAACTTTTTCTGATTGTGACGCACATCCCTGGGAGATCCAACGTCATAGCGGACAGGCTCAGCAGAGCTATCCTCATGCCTCATGAGTGGTCTCTGAATCAGGAAGTTGCGGATCTTATTTTCCGCAAATGGGGACAGCCTTGCTGCAACCTTTTTACCACCCTCTTCAACAGCAAATGCAGCAACTACTTCTCCCTTCTTCCGCTTCCAGGTTACTCACCCAGAGACGCTGTAGTCCACGATTGGCCTCAGGGACTTCTTTATGCATTTCCTCCGTTTCCCCTGATTCCAAAACTCATACAGAAAGCAATATCGTTGAGTTGCAAAATGATCCTCATTGCCCCCTACTGGCCTCGACAGATATGGTTCCCATTCCTGCACCATTACCTTCTCGATCAGCCTTGGACTCTGGATCCGATTCCAGACCTACTGATTCATCAATCAGGCGGGTTGCATCAATCCTTCCAAACTCTCCAGCTCACAGCTTGGTTGCTCCACTTCCTATCTTAGCCAGGCTTCCCAGCATTTCCCCAGCTGTACGTGAGATTATTGTCTCCTCTCACAAGTCCACAACCAGAAAAACTTATACTAGTAAATGGAAACATTTTTCTTATTGGGCAGAGGCTAGGAACATAGATCCCTTTTCAGCACCAGTCCACGAAATTCTGGAATTCCTAGCACAACTTTTTCATTCTGGGTCTGCTTCTGCTACAGTTAGGGTTCAATTAGCGGCCATTTCTAACTTTCATGTTGGTTTATCAAATTCAAACATTATGTCTCATAAGCTCTGTAAAGCCTTCTTGAGAGGGACCACTCTCCTTAGGCCTCCAGTGAGAGATCCCCCTCCTCCTTGGGACCTTAATTTGGTACTAACTTCCTTAACTCTGACCCCTTTTGAGCCAGCAGCGTCCTGCTCCATTACGTTTCTATCTTGGAAGACACTCTTTCTGGTAGCCATTACTTCAGCCAAACGTGTCTCTGAACTTCAGGCACTATGTGTTCCCCCTCCATATTTGGTTTTTCATAAGGTCAGGGTTGCTCTGAGGACTAATCCTTCGTTTCTACCAAAAGTTTGCTCAGAAAATAATTTGAACCAATCTATAGACCTTCCTGTGTTTTTCCCTAACTACACCAACAAGGCAGAGTACAAATTACACCAATTGGACGATCATAAACAATTGCGTTTTTACCTGCACAGGACAAAGGAGATAAGGAAGTCACACCAAATATTCCTTTCTTATGCTCTAGACAAACAAGGTCTCCCAGTTTCCAAGGTGATCTTATCCAGGTGGTTGTCTCACACTATTACTTTCATCTATCAATTAAGGAACAAAGAGTTACCTGTCAAACCGAAAGGTCATTCTACTAGGGCCTTGGCCACCTCTGTAGCCTTCCAGTCTAGGTTGCCCTTGGATTCTATCTGTGCAGCTGCTACGTGGGCAAATCCTCATACCTTTATTTCTCATTACATTCTCATTACAAGCTAGATATGGTCTCCAGGAGCAGAACTGCCTTTGGTTCCACTGTTCTGAAGAGTCTGTTTCAATGAGCTGCCCAGGATTATAGGTGCTAGGGACGCTGTCCCAACCAGCAAGAATGAAGGCAAGATAGACAACTTAAGATAAAGAAGTTATGTACCTACCATAACATTCCATGTTAGTTGTCTTCATCTCGCCTTCTTTCTTGCGTCCCACCCTCCGTCCCCCTGTCGTTTTGGACCGAGAGGAGTTCTGATTTCACTGGCTGAGTGTTCTCTGGATTGTTTCCTCTACTGACTTAGAGAATATGACAGGTATGCTCAACCTCTTTGTTTGGACAGGTTTATTCTCTGGCTATGTCTGGAGTTAGCTATTTCAAACAAGATCTGGGTAGCTATCGCTAGGCATCATGGGATAAGGGGTAGCCTCGAGTCAGTAAACAGCTCTCTAGCTATAGAAGATGGCCGAGTCGGAGCCGAGGATCGGCTCCGATCCCAACCAGCAAGAAAGAAGGTGAGATGAAGACAACTAACATGGAACGTTATAGTAGGTGCATAACTTCTTTTTCCTATTTGAGCTTCTATCATCTTTCTGTCATATTTACGTTATGATACTTTATATTGGTAGTGTATAATAGCAGCAAACTTGATATGATGCAACACAGTAGTCAGGGGCATTGTGGGCAAGGGAGGAGCTCGAGAGTCAGATCATAGAATCTAAAGAAAGTGGCCAAATCAGATCTGAGGATCAGATCCAAACCCATTCATTGAAGGAGAATTAAAATGGACGACACAGATGCATAGTAATGGTGAGTACATAACTTTTATTTATGTGTAATTTGATTGTTTCTGTGTCTCAAGTGGTTATACACTGATGCCATTTCCAAGGCTGCTGCCATTGAAACTGTTTTATTTATTTATTTATTTTTTATTTAACATTTGTTGACCGGGAAAGTCCGACTAGGTTCCACAGAGCCTGTTTTCAGCAGAGGCCCGAGGAGAAATGCTCCAGATGCATCTCTTTGGAATGTGGGAGGAAACCAGAGTACCCGGAGGAAACCCATGCAAACACAGGGAGAACATGCAAACTCCACACAGAAGGCACCCCAGCCGAGAATCGAATTGGAGAACCTCTTGCTGTGAGGCGACAACATTAACCGCTGCACCACTGCGCCGCCTGTTATGAAGAGGATTAATTGGTTGCATTCTCAAAACCTTCCTGAAGATGTCAAAATGAAATTTTAAATTCCCCTTTTATAGAAAATTCGTTTTTAGGTCATTTTTTGTAGTGGTCATTAAAAAGTGCAATGAAACAGATAGCATGAGTCAAGGGATCTCTCAAATTTTTCATCATCCTCCAAATTTAATGCTATACAGTGTTCTTTCAAAAGCAAAATAAACAGACCCAGCAAGCTGCTGGTAAGGTAACCTTTAAAAAGCAATGGCAGGGAGGTTCCAAAAAGATAGCAGGAACCCACCACCCCAACAAAGAACAGTTTAATAAGTCTGAATGACAATATACAGGACCCCCCTCGACCACCTCGGTAACCCCTTAATCCTTCCAGAAAAGTCTGAACCTCCATTTCTGTCTTTGGCAACAGACAGTTGGGTTCAGAAAGTAATACATTCTGGTTACGGATGGCGGTGGGAGCCTCTTCCTTCTTTTGGAGGGATTTCTCTCCATCTACAAGACTTAACTCATGTGTTCCCTCCTGTCATTCAGCATCTGCTATCTGAGGGAGTGATAGAAGTGGTCTTTCCTCCTCAGTTAGGAGAACAGGTTTATTCAAGAACATTTGCAGTGCCAAAAAAAGAAGACTCTTGGAAACCAGTCCTGGATCTTTCCTTTCTCCATCTGTTTATGATAATGTCCAGGTTCACAATATTATCCAGTTCTGCATTATCTGTGGGAGTTACTATCCTGTGGCCTGTCTTACTCCTTCAAAGTTCACTTGTCAGCCATTTTATCATGTCTACTTTTGGATCCTTCTCTTTCAATGCAGTTGTCCAGGTTCACAATATTATCCCTTCACGGATTGGTATCCTTTATTTCCCTTTTAAGTTTTCTGGTGACCTTATATTTAAATGATGCACATCATCACATTCCTATAAGTGCAGATTTCAGACCTTTCTTAAGTTTTTCTGTGTCTGGATCACATTGTCAAGTTCTCTGCATTACCATTTGATCTATCCACTTTTCCAAAGTTCACAAATTGTCTATCTCCTGTGATAGGCTACTGCAGATTGCACCTTGCACCTAGGTAAACATCATGGGGTTTCAGAACTACATGCAAACGTCTTGTTTGACTCCTTCTCACGGTATTATTTTCCTATGGTATCTCCTGGACTCCTTCATTCAAAGAACGTTTCTTCCACAGGAAAAATGGATCTATATTTAGATCTATTCCTATGTTTTTCCACTCAGACTATTGTCTCAGCCAAGTTATTGCTCCGGATTTTGGGTCTCATGATCCTAACTACATCCCAGCTGACCCAGGTTTGATAAGTGATTTATGCGACTGATGGAGTGGCAGGGAACAAATATTCATGCCCATCTAAGGTGGAAGGGAGCTCATTGATATGGTTCCTAAGGGAAGGTATGATCCAAAGAGGGGAGTTGCCTTTGAATGTAATCAATGAGTGTGGGGGCAGGGAAAGGGAGTGGGTAGGTCATAACCCCTCTTCCAGTTGGAAGCAAAGATGAGACCAGCCCCCAAGACACACTCAAGATCCAAATCCAGCCCCAGCAAAAATGGAGCAAGTCTTGGGGGGGGGGGTTAGATAGTAGCTGGTAGACCTGGCATGAACATTGGGTACTGGGGGCCGAGCTGGTAAGAATAAGGTTGAGGGGACCAAAAAAAAAATAAATAAGCAAAAGAAAAATCTAATAGCACCTGATATTTGTATAGTCCCAAAATCAACATCCACTGACATTTCCGATACCAGTTCAGTTTTGAGGGTTGTAAAAAGGGAGATTTTTTTTTTTTTTGATGGAGACACCAAATTTGTTAGAATCCAGGTCTCCCAGTCTCCCTTCTGGGTCCAGTAAAGTCAGTCAAAATAGATGCTTCATATTTTGCTTGGGGAGCAGAGTCTATATAGATAAAAGTGCAGTGTCTTTGGAACAAAAAAAAAACAGATAAAAATACATAAACATGAAAGAGATGATAGCACCTTTAAATGCTGTCAGCTCTCTCAATTTTCTGTGGTCTCTGAGACCACTTCAAATGTTTTCAGACAACACCACAGTGATGTGGTACATAAACAAACAAAGAGGAACTAGATTCTATCCTCTGTGCAGACAAGCCATACTAGCCTGCGATATAGCTTTTTAGCAAAATCTAACTTTACAGTTGTCTTGCATACCATCAGTGCAAAACTGTGGCAGACAAGCTGAGCAGGACCAGGTCAGACCCTCATGAATGCAGATTGAGTTGGGGGTCTTCTAAGAATTGATCCAGTTCTGCAGAACACCTCAAATAGATCTTTTTTCCCCTTGACACACAACAAGGCCTGAAAGGCAGATGTCTTTTTTTTTTTCCTTGGACAGGAATCTTCCTATATGCTTTTTTACCCTTTTCACTAATATACAGGAGCATCTTGAAGATGTGATGACTCCCTTCTGACTTAGGCAACAGTGATTCTCCCTTCTTTTGGAAATAGCCAGGGGCAATTGCCATAAGCTTCCTCACAGATGAGATCTACTCACACATGAGAGAGAGACAGAGAGAGAGAGGTTGTTTGATATACTCTAACTTGAAACAACTTTAAACAATTGCCTGGATGATAGAATTTTAATACCTTTTCGTCACCTGTTTTTTTCTGCATGTGCAGCAGATATTAAAGGAGGCAAGAAACCCTACTACTAGAAAATCATATATTAGTAAATACAAAATGTTTTCCAGTTGGTGCCAAGAAAAGAACCAGCACCCATTCAGGGCTGGTGTCTCTCTGGTTCTGCATTATCTGTGGGAGTTACTATCCTGTGGCCTGTCTTACTCCTTCAAAGTTCACTTGTCAGCCATTTTATCATGTCTACTTTTGGATCCTTCTCTTTCAATGCAGTCTCATTTGAATTTCTGTTGAAAGGGGTATTGCATACCAAGCCTGCTTGGAAACAGTTTGGCTCCTCCTTGGGATCTAAATGTCATGTTAGAAAAACTAACTCTTGCTGCATCAGGCTGACTTGAGGTTCTTAACATTGAGCACAGTTTTAGTTATTGCTCTGGCCTCTGCAAGAAGAGTATCTGAGTTGCAAGCTTGTATGGTAGGTCAACCTTATCTCATTTTACACAATGATAGGATTTGTTTAAGAACTAATTTTTCATTTATACCTAAAGTGATATCCCAGTTTACTTTGAGCCTAACTATCCGTCTTGCCTTCTTTTCAGAACCTAAAAATTAGGGAGAAAGAATACTCCTTACTTTGAATGTCCACAGACAACTCCGGTACTATCTTGACAGAACAAAATCTTTCAGGAACTCTGATCGGTTGTTCATTTCTTGTGAAAGTAAGAAAAAAGGGCAACTTGTGTCAAAAAAAAGGATTTCCAAGTGGTTGACTCATGTTGCTACTTTTTATTATGTCCATCACAACAAAACAATTCAAGGCAGGGTTAAGACTCTTTCTACCAGGGCTTTGGGTTAATCTGTGGCTTTTTGGAAAGGTTTGGACACTAGAAGTATTCTAAAACCAGCATCTTAGTCCTCTGTGCATACTTTCACAAAGCACTATAAACTTGATTATTTCTCCAGGTGTAGGGCAGGCTTTGGTAAGACCAACACAAACTGGAATAAAAAAAAAAAAACACCAGCGAAGCCAGAAGGTATTTAGTCTCCTGGTACCTCGGCTTTTTGCCTTCAAAGGATATCAAATTACAAAGTCCAATTCCTTAAATAGTTAAATCACAAATTAATAATTATCCTTCATCATTGTATTAAACAAAATTCCCACCAAAATTAAAGAAAAATTACATTAATACAACAGACGAGTGCACAAAACACAAAAATTTCACATCTCCCCCAACCGACTCACACGTAAGTAGCAAAAGAAGTATAATAATAGCTATCATACCTTTTTCTTTTCAAAAATTCAACAAAAAATTCCTCATTGAGACCTCTAGGGAAAATGGTACCATAAGTGAATATAACGGTAGTTTCAAGCTGATTTAATTTCCTACGAAAGTCCCCTCCCTCCCCCACAGGTTGTGCCAAAACACTAAAAAACAAAGAAACCCCATCACTGAATGCACATTATAAAAATTATGTGCAACTGGACTATCCATTCTTCAATTTCTAATATCTGGTACATTTTCCAATATACAAGTTTTCACCCTCCTTTTGGTTTGCCCAGTGTACCATTTTACAACATCATACATACATATATATATATATACACGAAAGAACAGGAACAAAATCTTCCAGATAAATGCCTGGTTCACTATAGTAAACAGTCCCTACAAAGCAAGCATAAATGAACCCAGCAAAACAATTGCAAAAAAAGCAAAAAAATTTATAGCATTGCTTCAAAGCTTCCAGAGAACCAGTCCAAGCTAAGAAAAGGTTGTCTACAAAACACCAGTAGAATCCTATATAATGTCTATAGGGTCCATCTATAATATGCTCCTATTCCCAAACAGCCATTATAATGTTGGCGTAGCTATTGGCACACAATATTCAAAGACAAGTTACAATGAATGCTCTTGCCAAACATATTATGAATAATGTAGACACACATAACTTTAAATTCATGATAGTGGAAAATATTCAAATCAGTAATAGCATGGGGGACATCAGGAATCGAACAGAAGTCAATGAAACAAAGTGGATAGTTAAGTTAAGAGCTGATGCAGGCAAGGGACTTAATGACAAAGTTCCTGTTAAGCCTGTACTTAAAGCAAGGCCTCTTAGAATATAAATGAATAAATAACATCTGTCTGTTCATTACCATTTTTTTAAATGTGTTTTTATGAAAAATTAGTCATATTTGATTAATGTGTGTTTGTTTGGAAGATATGTATATGCCTTTAAGGGTTTTTTTATCTAATTGGTTTTCTATTAAGAAGTTTTATTTAAACTGAAGCAGCTGTAGACTTAGTTAAACGTCTGAGGAAGCAGCGGGATTCACTGTGAAAGCGCTTACGTACTTGTTTCTGTTATTAAACCTTTCTGAATTGGAATGCTGCCATTTGCTTTGCCTGGGTTCATTTATACTAGCTATATATATCTATCTATATATATATATATATATATATATATATATATATATATATATATATATATGCGTGTGTGTGGTTTCTCTTTCAAAACATCTAAAACCCATAACATCTAAAATCATAACATCAAAACCATAAAATTTCAAACCCCAAACATCTAAAACCCATAACATTGAATTTCATAACATCTAAAATGTACATCACAACATCGACTACTACAAATCACGTGAAAGTAACATCCCTTCCACATATAACAACACCAAACTAACAAACACACCATTTCCTATGTTTCTGCAGGGGGGGCAAAGCCCCCTGCAATCCACATGTGGGGGCACCCCCCAATAAATTAAATATACCAACTCAGAGATCACTCTGCAGTGGGAAAAAGTTAATTTCCTAACCCCACTGTATCATGATCACCATAAATAATGTACACATAATGTCTATATCACTTACCCGTATGGCGTAAAAAACACAGAGTGGCAAAATAAACACTCTATAAATATTATAAATTCCTACACTATATAAATAATAACTATAGAAATAAAAACTGCAACATCTCATAGTGATATCACAAGATTAACAGATTAAACTATAACATTTACACGTATGATGATACACTATTACATATTATACATTTTAGATGTTATGAAATTCAATGATATGGGTTTTAGATGTTATGGTTTCAATGTTTTGATTTTAGATGTTATGAGTTTGAGGGAACCATATATATATATATATATATATATATATATATATAGGTCCACCTTTTAATCTCGAAATACTGAAATCTCGAATTTCAGTATTTTGAAACCATAATGTTGAAAGTGCAGTTTTCCGAAACTGCACTTTGTCAAATCTTAGTTTCCTGAATGCACAATAGGTGTAGTGTGGTATGAACATGATTGTGTACTGTCTCTTTAAGGATATTGTGTTATGGCGGCCGATGTTCGTTTTTGTATGGAGTTTCAGGTAAGTCTTTAATTTTTAAGGGTTTTGGGTAGAAATGTGTTTGTTTTTAGTTTTTGTGGGGAGTTTTAGAGGTAGCTTGGGGTATGTAGTTGAGACCTTATGTGTGCGAGTGTTGTATGTGGGGATTTTAGTATGACTGTAGTGTGTGTGGGTGTTATTAATGAGTGGAAATATGACTACAATGGGAGTGTAAGGCAAGTAAGAGTGGTTGTGTTTTTGTATTTTTTTTGAGTTAGTGCGACCTCAGAGTTGGTATATATCAATAGGGGAAGGTGTGGGGGTGCAGGGGAGCTTGCCCCCCTGCAGGAACATATGGTGGTGTTTCCAATTGTAGTTATGTACTGTTTGTATTTTGTTTTGAGGGGAGGGTTGGATTTTTTTTATGTTTTATTTATTTTGATTTTGTGGGTGTTTGTGATTGTATAGTTTCGTGTTTGAGGTTTCGATGTTTTTATTTATTTATTTTACATTTGTTTACCGGGATAGTCCAACTGGATACATGTCCATTTTCAGCGGGGGCCCGGGGAGAAAAGCTCCACATAGACAAACTTACATAGATTACACAGAAGTTAGCAAACAATTATAAAAAAAAAGAAAAAAAGTGATTATATACAATAGGTTAGTAGTGTTCCCTCGTAGGGACTCACAATTCTCATGGACAGACAATTAAAAGTAAGAGACATCAGATTGGAAGCAGAGCTTGGTGATGTAGTTACAAGTTATGATAATTGCAGAATATTCTTTTAGTTTATAACTTAATCAGGGTTGGTACATGGGCATAGCCAATTCACTTTGAGATACTGTTTGAGTTTTTTTTGAAGAGACTTTTGGAGGATTGTCGGGTTATATAGTTTGGCAACGAATTCCAGGTTTTGCCAATGAAGCTGGCAAACAGAGATTCACCAGCAGAGTTATTAGCTTTGTGGGTTTGGACCAGTAGATTATTGGCTGACCGTAGGGATCTTAGGTTGCTATATGGCTTAATAATATTTTTAAGTGAGGGGGTATCCTCAGGGTGGTACAAAGTGTTGTGCGCTATTAAGAGTTGATTGAATTGAATTAAGCTGGGCAGTTCTAGCCACTCTAGTTGTTTAAGGTTCTGGCAGTGGTGGGTTCTATAGGTGGAGCCAGTGGCGAATCTGGCAATATGATTGTAGCTATGGGACAGCTTACCTAGTTCAGATTTGTTGAGGTTTGAGAGTACAGGTGAGGCATATAAAAGAGTAGAGAGTAGGTGTGATCGAGCGATTGCAGTCCTAGCCAGTGGGGTTAAAAATGTCTTGTTTCTATACAGTGATCCAAGCTTCTTATTGATGGTCTGTATGGTTTTGTTGACCTGTAGGTCAAATTTGAGATTATTGTCTATGATAACCCCTAGCAGTTTGGTGTGATTATCTGGGGAAATAGTGGTACCATTGTTAGATGTGACAGAAAATGAATGTGTGGTGTATCTACTAGTGGGAGAGAAGAGAAGTTTAGTTTTATTGCGGTTCAGAAGTAGGCGTTGGTTGGTGAGCCAGTTCTCGATAGTGTTAAATGTATTTTGGGTTAAGATTTGCAAGTCAGATGAGGAGGTGGCTGAGCAGATGAGAGTGGAATCATTTGCGTATTGAATGCAGGTGACTTTAGGGATAGCAGTGTGGAGGTTGTTGATAAAAATAGAGAAGAGTAGTGGACCTAGTATGGACCCTTGAGGGACACCAAGTGTGAGAGGTAACTGGCTGGAGAGTTTGCTCTGCCATAGTACCGCCTGCTGTCTACCAGTCAGGTAGGACTGGAAACACTGGATAGCAGGCTTGTTGAGGGAAATAGATTTTAGTGAAAGAATGAGAAGTTCATGGTTGACCATGTCAAAGGCTTTTGATAGGTCAAGAAAGAGGGCAGAGGTTAGCTTATTGTCATTCCTGTTTTGGTTTATGGCAGTAGTAAAGGAAAGGAGGGCTGAGGTGCTGTGGTATAGCCTGAAATCATGCTGGGAGTCAGTAAGTTATTCTGTGAAAGGTATTGCATTAGTTGCTTGTGTACACATTTCTCCATTATTTTGGCTAGTGGGGAAAGAATGGCAATGGGTCTGTAGTTGGATATGTCTGAGGAGCTACCACCTTTATGGAGTGGGATGATGTGAGATATTTTCCAGAGGGAGGGGATAGCATTTTTGGATAAGGTTCTGTTGATGAGGATAGATATGGGATATGCATTGGTATCTGCAGCTATTTGTAGGTACTCTGCAGGGAGGAGGTCAGCAGCGAGGGTGGTAGGTTTTAGTTTTTGTAGAAGTGTTTTGATAAAGCTAGTGGATATTGGTTGGAAGCTAAATTCCAGGTGATTGTTAGGTAGATTAGGCATGTGGTTTAAGTTAGAGGGGTTAGTTGATTTGCTAGGGATTGGATTGTTTCAGTGAAAAAGTTATTAAAGGCGCTAGTTATGGTCTCTGGGGAACTATGGGTGTAGTTAGCCGGGGTTGGGGTGGTGGAGTGACCTGGAAAAAGTAGTTGATTTAAACCTGCCCAGAACTTTTGAGGGTTGTTGTGGTGTTTTTGTAGGAGATTATGGTAGAAGCTTTTTTTATTCAGTAAAATAGATTTTTTTGTATCATTCCTGAGTTGACAATATTTTAGATGGTCAAGTGGGGCTTTGGTTATTCTCCAGCTGGCCCAGGCTCTGTTTCTAGTTTTGATTTTAGTTTTGGTATCTTTTGTGAGCCATGGTGCTGTATTTGATCTAGTTTTTATTGTATGTGCTGGAGCATGGGAATCAAGGATACTTAGGAATTTAGTGTTAAAGTGATCTATGGCCTCCTCTAATGTTAGATTTTTTTAGTTTTTGACCAGTCAACTGCTTTTAATTCATTTTGGAATATAGCAGCATCAAAGTTTTTCCTGTTTCTAAATGTTTTATATTTGGGCTGGTGAGGGTTTCCTGCCTTATGTTTTATGATACAGGTTAGACAATGGTCACTGAGGTCATCAGGGAGAGTACCAGCTGCTTACAGTTGGGGTCGGTTATTAACTAGGATCCAGTCTAGGATACTTTCCTTGTTGGTTGGCTTGTTTATCCTAATGGGAGAGGTTATGGTCTTGTTAAACCCAGATAAGTTTATATGAGTGGGGGGGGGGTCGGAGGAGCAGGGGTGCCAGTCGGTGTTAAAATCACCAAGAACTATGTTTTTTTGGGGATAGGTAGTGGATAACCAGTAAAGGAGATCTTCTAGACTATTTAGGTTGTTGCCTGGTAGAATGTATGCACAGACAATGTTCAAGTGTTGGTTTTGGTTAATCTGTAGCTTGGTTAGGAGGAGTTTCGCGTTATTGAATTGGGGAGGTTGAATGGTGTCTCTATTAACGGTTAGAGTAGTTTTGTAAAGGACTGCTATCCCACCTCCTTTCCTTGTAGCATGGTCTAACCGGTGAATATTGTATGCTGGAGGTAGTATTTCATTGTCAGTAGTACTGGGTTTTAGCCAGGTTTCCGTAAGACACATAATGTCTGGGTAGTGAGCTGCTAGGAGGGCGTGTAGGTTGGGAATCTTATTGTTAATACTTCTAATATTTAGGTGAAATGCTATGAGGGAACTAGTGGGAGTATTCATGGGTAGATTGCTGTGGGGTTGTGGTAGGGGAGTGGAGGTTATTGGGTGTGGGTGGGCCAGGGTTGGGATGAATGTCTCCATGTGTTATAAGGTTATAGTGACAGGATATTCTGAGCTTTAGGAGTTT
Organism: Protopterus annectens; assembly: GCF_019279795.1. Taxonomy (NCBI): domain Eukaryota; kingdom Metazoa; phylum Chordata; order Ceratodontiformes; family Protopteridae; genus Protopterus; species Protopterus annectens. The sequence continues at coordinate 753,211,771 of NC_056726.1, read as the reverse complement.
GTTTATAAGCTTTATATAGTCTTTGTCTTTGGGATTATGTTTTGTGCCTGTACAGGGGTGGTATTTTATAGACTGTGGTATATTCGGTGTGCTGGGGAAGGTAAAGTGTTTGGTGTTATGTGTGAAGTCGTGGGTGTCTGTTTGACCATTTGGGTAGTGAATACCATGGTCAAGTGTTTGTTCGTAGGCAATGAGATGGTAAAATAGAAACAGTATAGGCATTTGGGTAATTAGTGTTTTTTTGCTTGTTTTCAATTTGATAGGGGGCGGGCCAAATTTGTTGGAGGACTGTGCTAACAGGGTGTGGAAGAATGAGAGAGAAGTAAATGGGTTAAGGGGGCAGGGTTGCTCAATGATGTGTGAGGTGCTGATTGGTACTTAGCAGGAGGGGAGTGCAAGGGAGTGGTAAAGTCTGGTTTAAATTTAGCACTAGTGGGGGCAGGGAGGGGAGAGGAGCGAGCCAAACACAGCGAGGGCGAGTGGAGGGGGCTAACACTGACTCTGAGAGTTACCGTGGGCTTTTGGTTTGTATGATTGTATGTAAGCAATGTTTTGGCTGTACTTTAATTTGTTTTATTCTTTTTTAATTTTACACCAATTTTCAGGCTAATTTTAATTGGATCCTAGGGGTAAACTAGCAAATGTAGTCAATAAGGAAGGAGTGAAATTACTTTACCAAATTAAAAAGTAAATGCTTGGGACTGGAACCCTGTGTGAGTGTAAGGCTGATTCAAAGTAGTATATCCCAATCTAGTGGCAACTGGCTAGATCCCTTCACTGTTGTTCTGCATACACCATTAAGCCTCAACAGTTTACAAAAACTAAATTGTAGTTCACCTATTACAATTGAAAAACTGGAGGGAGTCAGGTTCTTGCTTTCCAGAGGTTTTACTTAGTTAAGATAGCCAGCTTCAGTGGAGAAGGTAGAAATTGCTTTATACAGTGAATCCCATGTGTGTGTGTGTGTGTGGTGGGGGGGGGGGGAGTCACTCAGGAAAGAAACCCGTACAAACTGAAAAATAAACGTAAATAAGGCAGAATTAGTGCAAAGGTTACAAGAATGTGAAGTGGAGAGCATGCAAGGAATAGAGCTGGATAGTAAAATTAATTATATTGCATACATTATAATTAAAATTGATTATAGTGCATACAGTATCAGCTCTGTACACACTAACAGCAGTAACATACAGCCTCTAAGTCCAGTGATAACAGCTGTATACTTCAGTGAATGCACACAGGATGTAATGCACAAAGCAAAGTATGGCTGTTTTAGGACAATAATTCTAGAGTTATGTTATTCAGTTTTAGTCTCGAAATACTGAAATTCGAGATTTCAGTATTTCAAGATTAAAAAGTGGACCCATATATATATATATATATATATATATATATATATATATATATATATATATATATATATATATATATAAATATATATATATATATATATATAAATATATATATGTGTATATACATATAATATATATATATGTATATATATATATATATATATATATATATATATATATACATATATATATATGTATATATATGTATATATATATATATATATATATATATGTGTATATATATGTATATATATATATATATATATATATATATATAATCTATGTATATATATATATATATATATATATATATACACGAAAGAACAGGAACAAAATCTTCCAGATAAATGCCTGGTTCACTATAGTAAACAGTCCCTACAAAGCAAGCATAAATGAACCCAGCAAAACAATTGCAAAAAAAGCAAGAAAATGTATAGCATTGCTTCAAAGCTTCCAGAGAACCAGTCCAAGCTAACAAAAGGTTTTCTACAAAACACCAATAGAATCCTATATAATGTCTATAGGGTCCATCTATAATATGCTCCTATTCCCAAACAGCCATTATAATGTTGGCGTAGCTATTGGCACACAATATTCAAAGACAAGTTACAATGAATGCTCTTGCCAAACATATTATGAATAATGTAGACACACATAACTTTAAATTCATGATAGTGGAAAATATTCAAATCAGTAATAGAATGGGGGACATCAGGAATCAAACAGAAGTCAATGAAACAAAGTGGATAGTTAAGTTAAGAGCTGATGTAGGCAAGGGACTTAATGACAAAGTTCCTGTTAAGCCTGTACTTAAAGCAAGGCCTCTTAGAATATAAATGAATAAATAACATCTGTCGGTTCATTACCATTTTTTTAAATGTGTTTTTATGAAAAATTATTCATATTTGATTAATGTGTGTTTGTTTGGAAGATATGTATATGCCTTTAAGGATTTTTTTATCTAATTGGTTTTCAATTAAGAAGTTTTATTTAAACTGAAGCAGCTGTAGACTTAGTTAAACGTCTGAGGAAGCAGTGGGATTCACTGTGAAAGCGCATATGTACTTGTTTTTGTTATTAAACCTTTCTGAATTGGAATGCTGCCATTAGCTTTGCCTTGGTTCATTTATACTAGCTATATATATCTATAGATATATATATATATATATATATATATATGCGTGTGTGTGGTTTCTCTTTCAAAACATCTAAAACCCATAACATCTAAAATCATAACATCAAAACCATAAAATTTCAAACCCCAAACATCTAAAACCCATAACATTGAATTTCATAACATCTAAAATGTACATCACAACATCGACTACTACAAATCACGTGAAAGTAACATCCCTTCCACATATAACAACACCAAACTAACAAACACACCATTTCCTATGTTTCTGCAGGGTGGCAAAGCCCCCTGCAATCCACATGTGGGGGCACCCCCATAAATTAAATATACCAACTCAGAGATCACTCTACAGTGGGAGAAAGTTAATTTCCTAACCCCACTGTATCATGATCACCATAAATAATGTACACATAATGTCTATATCACTTAACTGTATGGCATAAAAAATACAGAGTGGCAAAATAAACACTATATAAATATTATAAATTCCTACACTATATAAATAATAACTATAGAAATAAAAACTGCAACATCTCATAGTGATATCACAATATTAACAGATTAAACTATAACATTTACACGTATGATGATACACTATTAAATATTATACATTTTAGATGTTATGAAATTCAGTGATATGGGTGTTAGATGTTATGGTTTCAATGTTTTGATTTTAGATGTTATGAGTTTGAGGGAACCATATATATACATATATATATATATATATATATATATATATATATATATATATATATATATATATATATATATATATATATATAGGTCCACCTTTTAATCTCGAAATACTGAAATCTCGAATTTCAGTATTTTGAAACCATAATGTTGAAAGTGCAGTTTTCCGAAACTGCACTTTGTCAAATCTTAGTTTCCTGAATGCACAGTAGGTGTAGTGTGGTATGAACATGATTGTGTACTGTCTCTTTAAGGATATTGTGTTATGGCGGCTGATGTTCGTTTTTGTATGGAGTTTCAGGTAAGTCTTTAATTTTTAAGGGTTTTGGGTAGAAATGTGTTTGTTTTTAGTTTTTGTGGGGAGTTTTAGAGGTAGCTTGGGGTATGTAGTTGAGACTGTATGTGTGCGAGTGTTGTATGTGGGGATTTTAGTATGACTGTAGTGTGTGTGGGTGTTATTAATGAGTGGAAACAATGGGAGTGTAGGGCAAGTAAGAGTGGTTGTGTTTTTGTATTTTTTTGAGTTAGTGCGACCTCAGAGTTGGTATATATCAATAGGGGAAGGTGTGGGGGTGCAGGGGGGGCTTGCCCCCCTGCAGGAACATATGGTGGTGTTTCCGATTGTAGTTATGTACTGTTTGTATTTTGTTTTGAGGGGAGGGTTGGATTTTTTTTATGTTTTATTTATTTTGATTTTGTGGGTGTTTGTGATTGTATAGTTTCGTGTTTGAGGTTTCGATGTTTTTATTTATTTATTTATTTATTTTACATTTGTTTACCGGGATAGTCCAACTGGATACATGTCCATTTTCAGCGGAGGCCCGGGGAGAAAAGCTCCACACAGACAAACTTACATAGATTACACAGAAGTTAGCAAACAATTATAAAAAAAAAGAAAAAAAAGTGATTATATACAATAGGTTAGTAGTGTTCCCTAGTAGGGACTCACATTTCTCATGGACAGACAATTAAAAGTAAGAGACATCAGATTGGAAGCAGAGCTTGGTGATGTAGTTACAAGTTATGATAATTGCAGAATATTCTTTTAGTTTATAACTTAATCAGGGTTGGTACATGGGCATAGCCAATTCACTTTGAGATACTGTTTGAGTTTTTTTTGAAGAGACTTTTGGAGGATTGTAGGGTTATATAGTTTGGCAACGAATTCCAGGTTTTGCCAATGAAGCTGGCAAACAGGGATTCACCAGCAGAGTTATTAGCTTTGTGGGTTTGGACCAGTAGTTTATTGGCTGACCGTAGGGATCTTAGGTTGCTATATGGCTTAATAATATTTTTAAGTGAGGGGGTATCCTCAGGGTGGTACAAAGTGTTGTGCGCTATTAAGAGTTGATTGAATTGAATTAAGCTGGGCAGTTCTAGCCACTCTAGTTGTATAAGGTTCTGGCAGTGGTGGGTTCTATAGGTGGAGCCAGTGGCGAATCTGGCAATATGATTGTAGCTATGGGACAGCTTACCTAGTTCAGATTTGTTGAGGTTTGAGAGTACAGGTGAGGCATATAAAAGAGTAGAGAGTAGGTGTGATCGAGCGATTGCAGTCCTAGCCAGTGGGGTTAAAAATGTCTTGTTTCTATACAGTGATCCAAGCTTCTTATTGATGGTCTGTATAGTTTTGTTGACCTGTAGGTCAAATTTGAGATTATTGTCTATGATAACCCCTAGCAGTTTGGTGTGATTATCTGGGGAAATAGTGGTACCATTGTTAGATGTGACAGAAAATGAATGTGTGGTGTATCTACTAGTGGGAGAGAAGAGAAGTTTAGTTTTATTGCGGTTCAGAAGTAGGCGTTGGTTGGTGAGCCAGTTCTCGATAGTGTTAAATGTATTTTGGGTTAAGATTTGCAAGTCAGATGAGGAGGTGGCTGAGCAGATGAGAGTGGAATCATTTGCGTATTGAATGCAGGTGACTTTAGGGATAGCAGTGTGGAGGTTGTTGATAAAAATAGAGAAGAGTAGTGGACCTAGTATGGACCCTTGAGGGACACCAAGTGTGAGAGGTAACTGGCTGGAGAGTTTGCCCTGCCATAGTACCGCCTGCTGTCTACCAGTCAGGTAGGACTGGAACCACTGGATAGCAGGCTTGTTGAGGGAAATAGATTTTAGTGAAAGAATGAGAAGTTCATGGTTGACCATGTCAAAGGCTTTTGATAGGTCAAGAAAGAGGGCAGAGGTTAGCTTATTGTCATTCCTGTTTTGGTTTATGGCAGTAGTAAAGGAAAGGAGGGCTGAGGTGCTGTGGTATGGCCTGAAATCATGCTGGGAGTCAGTAAGTTATTCTGTGAAAGGTATTGCATTAGTTGCTTGTGTACACATTTCTCCATTATTTTGGCTAGTGGGGAAAGAATGGCAATGGGTCTGTAGTTGGATATGTCTGAGGAGCTACCACCTTTATGGAGTGGGATGATGTGAGATATTTTCCAGAGGGAGGGGATAGCATTTTTGGATAAGGTTCTGTTGATGAGGATAGATATGGGATATGCATTGGTATCTGCAGCTATTTGTAGGTACTCTGCAGGGAGGAGGTCAGCAGCGAGGGTGGTAGGTTTTAGTTTTTGTAGAAGTGTTTTGATAAAGCTAGTGGATATTGGTTGGAAGCTAAATTCCAGGTGATTGTTAGGTAGATTAGGCATGCGGTTTAAGTTAGAGGGGTTAGTTGATTTGCTAGGGATTGGATTGTTTCAGTGAAAAAGTTATTAAAGGCGCTAGTTATGGTCTCTGGGGAACTATGGGTGTAGTTAGCCGGGGTTGGGGTGGTGGAGTGACCTGGAAAAAGTAGTTGATTTAAACCTGCCCAGAACTTTTGAGGGTTGTTGTGGTGTTTTTGTAGGAGATTATGGTAGAAGCTTTTTTTATTCAGTAAAATAGATTTTTTTGTATCATTCCTGAGTTGACAATATTTTAGATGGTCAAGTGGGGCTTTGGTTATTCTCCAGCTGGCCCAGGCTCTGTTTCTAGTTTTGATTTTAGTTTTGGTATCTTTTGTGAGCCATGGTGCTGTATTTTATCTAGTTTTATTGTATGTGCTGGAGCATGGGAATCAAGGATACTTAGGAATTTAGTGTTAAAGTGATCTATGGCCTCCTCTAATGTTAGATTTTTTTAGTTTTTGACCAGTCAACTGCTTTTAATTCATTTTGGAATATAGCAGCATCAAAGTTTTTCCTGTTTCTAAATGTTTTATATTTGGGCTGGTGAGGGTTTCCTGCCTTATGTTTTATGATACAGGTTAGACAATGGTCACTGAGGTCATCAGGGAGAGTACCAGCTGCTTACAGTTGGGGTTGGTTATTAACTAGGATCCAGTCTAGGATACTTTCCTTGTTGGTTGGCTTGTTTATCCTAATGGGAGAGGTTATGGTCTTGTTAAACCCAGATAAGTTTATATGAGTGGGGGGGGGGTCGGAGGAGCAGGGGTGCCAGTCGGTGTTAAAATCACCAAGAACTATGTTTTTTTGGGGATAGGTAGTGGATAACCAGTAAAGGAGATCTTCTAGACTATTTAGGTTGTTGCCTGGTGGAATGTATGCACAGACAATGTTCAAGTGTTGGTTTTGGTTAATCTGTAGCTTGGTTATGAGGAG